>NC_141021.1:5442500-5545000 GCF_052040795.2 Danio rerio | reverse complement strand
CAGTCTGAACCCAGCAGTGTCTGACCGTCCTTGAAGCGATAAACTCTCTTTTTTCCATCTTTTTTATTTCTCCCTCTCTGTGGTATGGTAATATAATTCTCCTCCTGTGATCTTTCACCTCGTCTGTGGGTTGTGGTTCTTTATTAGTTTGAGCCTTTATTTTGGGCTCGAGTGTTTCACAACACCTTGGAGAAAAGCACTTTCTTTTTGAGCTGTTTTGTTGTCTGATTTTTCTTGTTCTCCGCGGATGAGAAAATAACATCTTCTGTATTGCATGTCGCTACTGTAGATTTTGAAGGGTTCTAATATTAGAATAGAAGAAAACTAAACACTTGTAAAGCTTCTCGTCTATAAAGAAGCTGATATTAAATTACAATCAAGGTAACTCAACAATTCAGAACTATAGGGGGGATTCGTATTTATTAATGCTATCTTAAAAACAGTAATACGTGCAAACATGCTTGATATGTTAATGAAATATGCATTTCCTTGATTTCCAGTTATTTGACTTTTTTAAATCATTTGCTTTGGACTAATATATTTTACTTGTATGTTAACGTTATATACAGTGTTTAACAAAACCAGTTTGGAAATCATTATGACTATAATTCATCCTTTCACTTCTTTTAGTCCTGGCCTGTATGTATATATATATATATATATATATATATATATATATATATATATATATATATATATATATATATATATATATATATATATATATATATATATATATATATATATATATATATATTATAATTTAATTTAATAAAATTAATAAAGGTGAAATAAAATTAATGTAACAAATTTAATAAAATTCTATAAAATTAAATTACATTTAAAATAAAATAAATAAAATGAATTACATTTAAATAACTTTAATTTAATTTAATGTATTAACTGCAATAAAATACAATAAATACAATACAATAAATAATTAATTTACTTTAATTTAAAAAATATGAAAAATTAAATAAAATCTACGTAAAATTATTAAATAAAATGAATAAAAATAAAATGTATTAAATTTAGTACATTTAGTTTAACTAAATAAAATTAAATATAATAAAATTAATTGAATTAAATTTAATTCAAAATATAATAAAATAAAAATAGTTAGTCAAGAAGACTGATATTAAATGGCACATTATTTGTGAAAGCTTCAAAAACTGTTCAATGTGATTGCTACCAAGAGAGTTTAAAGTAAATACTGGAATATATCTCTGCGTTTAAATACATAGAGACTTAAAGAAAAAATAAATAAACATGAATAAACACATATGTTTCCAAATCAGTGGGAGTTACCATGAACATTTGCCATGCATTGACCGATTTGCACCAGCAGATGTCCTCATCGTGTGCGTTTTAAGTGCTAAACAGAGTTTAAAATAGTCAGCTCTGATAAATCAAACCTTAACAAGCTAATCAAAGCCTTCAGGAAGAGTTAAAACAATAGCAATAAATTAAATAAATTAGGAAAGTGCTTTCCTACAAAATGAATTTGAGTTTGTACGTGCACAGCAAGTCCATTCAAACAAATGATGTTTAGTTAAACTTAATTTATTTGATTACATTGCATCCTTGTGCAGTGGAAAGAATTCAGCAAACCCCAAAACAATTACACTCAAATGGATCTCTTTCAGTTAGCTAGTAATTAGCAGTGCATTTTAACCTGCTAATTTAACTCCTTTTAATGCGTGTGATGTATTGGAAGACGGAATTGGAATTGATTTGGGACAACACCAATATTAGTGTCACAGTTATCAACCAATCAGCGACAGCCTGAGCACAAACCAACGCTTTCTCATTCCAACTTTCTGATTTAGTGGCTAATAATACTCATATTAGTTTACTCGTTTATGATTTTCTATTTATTTGTTTGTTTTTGTGTTTTACCCCCCTTACCCCTTCTTTTTTATTAAATCCTCGCCCACAAATGAGTATTTTTTAAATATATGAGTACTCTAAATACAATTTAATCACATTGAACAGTTTTTGAAGCTTTCAGAAATAATGTGCCATTTAATATCAGTCTTCTTGACTAACTATTTTTATTTTATTATATTTTGAATTAAATTTAATTCAATTAATTTTATTATATTTAATTTTATTTAGTTAAACTAAATGTACTTAAATTCAATAAATTTTATTTTTATTCATATTGCAATATTGCAAAATATTGCAATAAATGAGCAATATCACATGAGTAGCAGTGTGATGTGGCTGTACATTGGCACTAGTAGGAGGAGTGAAGATATACAGCCACATCTCAATGCTATGAGTGTGATACTGCATTTATAGGCTACAACAGTTCGACGAGATAATAGTGTATTTTAGGGATGCAATAATACAGTTAGCCTATGGTTCATTACATACCTTGGTTTTTTTACACGGTGTTCGATTCGGTTAGTTTCTGATGGCTTGACATGTGTGTTTTTCTTTTGTTATTCTATGCTTAGGCAATAGGAATATAGTAAGAGGTTAACGATTTATTGGAATACTCCTTTATTTTACTTTAAACCCCAAAAAAGTACACTAGTTTCTATAAAAAATAAATAAATAAATAAAAACACTGAAATCTCACAGTTGCTGTTAGCCCATGTACAAACTGGGGAACATACATTCATACATTTTGAAAGTAAACATGTGAAGTTAATAAACATAAATTGACCACTTAAAATAAACACATTTGTACTTAAACAAAGAAATAACATCCTAATTATCTTGGTGCTGAAAAAAGTGCAAGGCAGTGGTCTGTAAGTTAACGAGAGGGGTCTGGATGCAGACCTGTCATGCAACAGGCTGGTTTTAGAGGGGTTTTGGCCATTTCCAAGTTGGAAATGGACAAAACTCCTCTAAAACCAGCCTGTTTAACCAGCTAAAACCAGCCAACCAGCCTAGGCTGGTTTAAGCTGTTTTTTTTCAGCAGGGTAGAAACCCCAAAAATTTAAATGAAATGATAGATGACAGTATATGCAGTAGCAGTATGAAATCATTCTTATAAAATGAAAGAAATAAAAATGACTGAAATTAAATTAATCAACTAAAACAAACAAACCAAAAAAATCTGTTATATCCTGTTTTTACTTATAATAGTACATTCAAATACGTAAATGTGATATATAATTTATTTTAGCTTAAATATATTGTATTAGAGTACTAATGTATCTGAACATGTATTTCTCTATATAGTGATTTTATTAATGCATTGTCAGTAGAGCATTACCATCACAAGAACACTGATTAAAGTCGGGGACTCACTATACAGCCAATTGATTTGGCAGCCATCTTGGATTATACTCTTCTCTTGTAAACAAACAATGATAGCCGACATTTCAATGAACTACCGCACGATAGCAACCGCAGGACTGAACAGAAACAATTCCACTTGAAGGTAGGCCATGTTTTATTTTACTTGAGAGCTTTTCAAAGAGGTTTACTTGATTTCTGACCTGAACATCATGTACCATGCAAATATGAGAAGCTTCTAGGTCAGCGTTGCACTTTTGGTATGCTTTATGTGCATGTTCTACAGGTGCAAACAAACTGGTTTCACTGTAGATTCGTTGCTGTTTTCACATTGTAAGTTCATGATTGGACTCACCGTAGTGGTGGTGTTGGTCATCTATAGTGATCCTCCTCCCACTGGATATGAAGTTCTTCACACTTTGAATCATTGCTCCATATTATTTGATGCTTGTGGAGTTGTTGTTTGGTCTGAAGAGTCATTGGAGTATTGGAATTGAATATGTAGAGCCACTTCGAGCATGGCAGATAGACCGTGGATTGACTGTAGGGGGTGCTGATGTTGTTTTATAGTTTTTCTTTCTCTTTTGTTGTTGGCCCTGCAAAAAAATCCAGCTTAAACCAGGCTAGGCTGGTTGGCTGGTTTTAGCTGGTCGACCAGGCTGGTTTTAGAGGGGTTTTGGCCACTTCCAGGCTGGTTTCCAGCCATTTCCAGCCTGGTCTTAGCTGGTCAGGCTGGAAAATGAACAGCTAAATCCAGCTAAAACCAGCTTGACCAGCCTGGTTTAAGCTGGACATAGCTGGTTTTGGCTGGGCTCCCAGCCTGGCTATGCTGGTCAAGCTGGTTTAAGCTGGTCATCTCCCAGCCTGACCAGCTAAGACCAGGCTGGAAATGGCTGGAAACCAGCCTGGAAGTGGCCAAAACCCCTCTAAAACCAGCCTGGTTGACCAGCTAAAACCAGCCAACCAGCCTAGACTGGTTTAAGCTGGATTTTTCAGCAGGGGGATGAAGAGATTAGATATACAGTATGCTGTTCTCCACCACAATGATCTGTTCTGATCATTACTATATGTTCTTGGTGACTCTGGGAACATTTTCAGGATTGTTTTAAGTGTGTCTGTTTTATGGGTTAAACCAGGGTTGGCAAACTCGGCCCTGGAGGGCCGGTGTCCTGCATAGTTTAGCTGCAACACTAATCAAACACACCTGAACATGATAACCAGAGTCTTTAAGATTTCTAGAAATCTATAAGCAGGTGTGTGTGATTAGAGTAGGAGCTAAACTGTGCAGGACACCGGCCCTCCAGGACAGAGTTTGCCCAACCCTGGGTTAGACTGACTAGGAGACATCATTCTTATAAGGCAGAAATCATTCATGAATTCGTCATCAATCTCAACATATTCACACATCCTTCAGTATACCCATACATCCATTCATTTCTATATATCCATCTATACACATTCTTTCATTTCTAAATATATTCATTCATCCAAATCTTTAAAATCCACCAATTCTTAAAATATCCATCCATTCATCAATCAGTCAATATATTCATCCATTTCTAAATATATTGAATTCAATTTCATCCATCCATCCATCTCTAAATATATCCATCCATCTATTCATAGATCCATCCGTTCATCCATGCATAAACCATCCATCCATCCATCAATTTCTTAATCCATCCATGTGTTCACCCATCAACTCATTTCGCAATATATCCATCCATCCCTCCATCATTTTTTAAATATATTCGTTTGTCCATTTTAATTAATAAATTTTTATTTAATTTTAATTAATATAAATTTAATTTTATTAAATGTACATAAATATATGTTGTGTGTGTGTGTGTGTGTGTGTGTGTGTGTGTGTGTGTGTGTGTGTATATATGTGTGTGTATATATATGTATATATATATATAAATTAAACATTATGAAAATTGCATGTATCCTAATGGATCTCAGAAGTGTTGGTTCCTATTCATGAATTTCAGTTATATGGTCAGTGTATATGATGTGATATCTTTACACCACAGAAATTACTACAGAAAGAAGATATTTTAGCAATGGTCTGCAATTTATGACTTAGTGAGTCTTCATTTTATCTTTCCTCGCTAAATATGCAGTACCTGTTTTATCAGACAGCGGCCACATGATGGAGGCAGAGATTCACGCCTGAAACCTTCAGACGAGCCAAAACAGTCCTTCTGAAATTATATTACAAACACATGCTTGTGATTACTACATGACATGTTAAAAAAATCATAAATTGATATATCATATAGGGAAAGGGATAAAACAAGTAAAAAAATAATAATAATGTATTAATCAATCAATAATAAGTAATTTTCCATAAATTAAGATTATTATTATTATTATTATTATTATTATTATTATTATTATTATTATTATTAATAATAATAATAATAATAATAATATTATTAGTAGTAGTATTAGTATTATTACTAATATTTAATATTAATATTATTACTACTAAACATTTTATTAGTATTATTTGTTTTTATTCTTTACTTTACTTTACTACTACTACTACTACTACTACTACTACTACTACTACTTATTATTATTATTATTATTATTATTATTATTATTATTAATAATAATGTTATTATTATTATTATTATTATTATTATTAGTAGTAGTAGTAGTAGTAGTAGTAGTAGTAGTAGTAGTATTAGTATTATTACTATTAATGTTATTATTATTATTATTATTATTATTATTATTATTATTATTATTACTATCATTATTATTAGTAGTGGTAGTATTAGTATTATTACTAATATTTAATGTTATTATTATTACTACTACTAAACAACTTATTAGTATTATTTGTTTTCATTTTTTTTATTTACTTTACTACTACTACTAATTATTATTATTATTATTATTATTATTATTAATATTATTATTATTATTATCATTGTTGTTGCTATTAATTTAATTTTTTTAAATAAGGACTACTACTTCTACTACTACTACTACTGGTCCTACTTATTTGTTTTATATTATTATTATAACGACTACAACAACAATAATTATACTACTATCACCACCACTACTACTACTACTACTTTTATAATTATAGTAAATTACTGTATAAGTGTTTCGGCATATATACATTTCTTCAAGGAGCTTTAGGCATCATGCATGGTTCTTTATTCTCAAAAGGCATTTCAGGAACATCACTTTGCCGTGTCTATAAAGGTTCTCAGTCATCCAGGTCACTGCAAAAGTCGTGTAAAATCTCCATCAGGAGCATCTAGACTTGTTTATCGATTTGAGACATTTGGAGGCTTGTGACGTTGTGTGAAGAAGGTTAAATGCTGAGGAATGTGACTTGACGTTTCTTTGCAGTGACCTAGAAAGTTGCTAGAAAAGAGGAGTTCAAAAAAGACCAGCAAGTTCATAAAAAGCATTCACGTGTGTAACTTAAGCAGAGGAGAAGATCTACACTGGTTTACTGTTGACATTATCTGGTTGCCAAACACACTCTAAATAAAGATTTTTTTTTTCATTTAAATGAAAGTAATTAAAGCTACACTGCTAATACTGTAAGGCTTTGTTTCAAAGTAGTAAAATGTCAATAAAACACTATTAATTTGTTAAAATTCCAACATCAAATTTTGACAGAGCAGAGATTAAAGTCCCATAATGCAATTTATGATTTTAAATTGAAAACAAATAATTATAGGCAGTGCAGTGTCGTAGTGGGTCTTGCTGTCGCCTCACAGCAAGAGGGTCGCTGGTTCGAGCCTCTGCTGAGTCGGTTGGCATTTCTGTGTTGAGTTTGCATGTTCTCCCAGTGTTGGTGTGGGTTTCCTCTGGTGCTCCGGTTTCCCCCACAAGTCCAAAAACACGCAATTTAGGTGAATTGAATAAGCTAAATTGTCGATAGTGTATGTTTGTTAATGAGTATGTATGGATGTTTCCCAGTGATGGCTTGTGGCTGGAAAGGAATCCGCTGCATAAAACATATGCTGGATAAGTTGGCGATTTGTTCTGCAGTGGCGACCCCTAATGAATAAAAGGACTAAGCTGAAAAGAAAATGAAAGAGTGAATGATTTCTTACGCAATGCATTGTTTCAAACTACTAAAATGTCAATACTAATCTGCAGAGTTGAAATTCCAACACCAAATGTTGAGCATAGCTCAAGGTCCATAATGCAATTTAGAATTGTGTATTGTGAAACGAATATTAATACAATAAAAATAAAAATAATTCCCAAAAATCTCAAATCCCCAAATCACTCAAAATTCCACAGTAAGTAAACAATAAATAAATAAATAAATAAATAAATAAATAAATAAAGTCTTGGAAATAATTAAAACTGTTAATAAAAGTTACAATAGTTACTCTGTGATACTAATTATTATATTAACACATTAGCATATCTATTTATATTCATATCACAGATTACAATACAGTACAGATTTCAAGCAATTTGTATTCATTTATTTAATTATTTATTTATTTGTTTGTTTGTTTGTTTGTTGTTTACTTAGATCTCCAAATCTATGGACATTTATTTATTTATTTATTTATTTATTTATTTATTTATTTATTTATTTATTTATTTATTTATTTATTTATTCATTCATTTATTTGTTTGTTTGTTTATTTATGTGTTTGTTTGTTTACTTTTCCAAATCTATTGAACTGAACATTTACTTATTTATTCTTAAATTTCTTTATTACTTTTCTTTTTAGATTTATTTATTTATTTATTTATTTATTTATTTATTTATTTATTTATTTATTTATTTATTTATTTGTATGTATGTATGTTTGTTTTTTGTTTGTTTACTTATCACCACATCTATGGACTTTTTTCTTTCCTTTGCTCTCCATTTATTTATTTATTTATTTATTTATTTATTTATTTATTTATTTATTTATTTATTTATTTATTTATTTATTTTATATTTTATATTTATTTACTTAAAAACCCTTATTTAATCACTGTCTTCCATCTACTCAGACATAATCATTATCCCCACATTAGTGAATGTTGACCTCTGTGTGAGCCGCACAAGCAGCAGACAGACCGCATGACACTGTTTCTATTATAATCTGCAGAGAATAACACCCGAGAGGCCTCCATTTATACCGTCAGGAGCGAGGAGCCTTAAAAAATAATCAGGGATTTTTTTTGAGGCTGAGAGCAGTGCTGTTTGGAGGAAGAACTAAAACGCAGAAAGTGTCTGTGAGAGTAATCTCTTGTCTGAAGTGAGCAGCTCTGGCATTTATAGCGGATTCTCTCCCACTCATTTTCTCGGGGCTCATGCGGATGTTAGATGGCTGCTTTCAGGGAGACTTTGACTTTCATTTTATGAAGGGAAAAAAATAGATGATCCTATTCATTTCTAACTGACTGTTGCCCTTCAGCCGCCAGATCATTCTGAGGCCGAAGTGAATTAAAACTATAGGAAGAGAAAGGCCTTTCAAAGTGGCAGTCATTTCTTTTTTACTATTTATTATTCATGATATTTAAAGCAATCGTTCACCTGAAATGAAAGTTCTGTCATCATAAACTCCCTCTCGTGTCGCTTCAATACCTTCACGATTTTCTTCTGAGGAATGCAAAAATATTTCTATATTTAAAAATTTGTCCAAGTGATGTTCTTGAAGTCTAAAAGTTCAAGTAAAGCGCTTTTCCAAGAGGTTTTTCAAAATTATTTTGTGTTTTTTTTGTCAGGGTGCGAATTATGGGGTGTTTGGGGGGGATTGATTCCTGCCTGAAGGACATCAAATCAAGATTTATGGGGGTTCAGCACTTGGATAGAAAGAAGTTTCTCTGATCTCTGATTTATATTTTAAATATTAATAATTAAAAATGTATAATATAAATATACATTTGACCCCCCATAACAATTCCTACCACTGTGAATGCATTATCGCATCAATCAATGCTAGGAAAAGTATCTAGAGCGCTGAAAGACATCTTAAGTATTCACAAAACATGTTTCTTGAAAAACAGGTGTTTAAATCTGCATGTAGTCTCAAATAAAAAGAAATATTGGACACATAATTTGTAGTTTGACCTACAGTAAGCTCTAAAATATCTCTCAAAACACTGAAATTGTATACATATTATTAATAAATGAGATGTAATTTAAATACATTCATAAGTTGGAATTCACTGAAGCATGTATTACCAAACTACTACCAAAAAAGATGACCCCCCTCGTCATGTATAATTCGCACACTGTTTTTTGACACATTTTAATGTAAAACATTTATCTATCGGTCTCATCTCTAAAAATATACTCCAAAATACACTCAAAGTTAAGATTCTTGCAAGAACCCCATTAAAAATACATATATTTATAGATGCATATTTTTTATCAATGGTTGATTATGATATGAGCATTTATTATTATTTTTATTATTATTATTCATATTATTCTTATTATTCTTCTTCTTATTATTATTATTACTATTATTATTATTATTATTATTATTATTATTATTATTAGTAGTAGTAGTAGTAGTAGTAGTAGTAGTAGTAGTAATAGTAGTAGTAGTAGTAGTATTGATTTTAGTTTTGCTTATTGTTTTATTTATTACATCAATTATGTATTTATTTGTTTAATAATAATAATAATAATAATAATAATAATAATAATAATAAACAATTGTTATTTTTTATTTTTTACATTACTTTCCAAATATATGCAGAATTAATTTAATTAAATTATATTTAACATTACACAATATTTATTTATTTATTTATTTATTTATTTATTTATTTATTTATTTATTTATTTATATAATAATAATAATAATAATAATAATAATAATAATCATAATCATAATAATGATAATAATAATCATAATTACTATTATCATTATTAGAATTATTATTATTATTTTATTAATAGTATTAGTAATAGTAGTAGTAGTGGTAGAATGGAAACATGATGTCGCTTTTTGAAGATGGGCTCTTCTCATTTGGATCAGTAAGCGACCACCTGGCAACCACTAAAAACCCCCCTAGCAACCATTCACAACATGTGTTTTACACAGGTGAGCTCGCATCACTTTAGTTTCGCTGTCGACACCTTCACAGAGCAATTACACCTTCTTTTCATGCTGACATGAAGTTAATTAGCCTAATCTGAACGTTCAGCCGTTTAAAGGATGTTCAGCTTATCAAACTCAGCCATGAGTCAATGAAACGCCCACCACACGCCTGACTGACACGCGATTATTAAACAATATCTAGGGCTGGGCCATTTATTGAAGGTAATTTTCAAGTGCATGTTGTCAGTAAATCTGGTTCCAATGAAAATGTGTCATCAGTAGCAGCAGGCTAGCTGGAAAAACTCTATTGAAAATACTGGAGTAGAATAAATTTACATATTTTAAAAAATTTTTATAAATGGAATAAAATGCAGTGCTTCTTGTTGGGTCTGAGACCCACTTTTATATTAATCAGGCAGTGAAGAAATCACAATAGTGAAGATGTTTTTTTAATTATTATTTCTCTATATGTACAGTAGTTGGTTTATAGATTGTTGTTGTTGTTAAGATTTGTTTTTGGCCTTTCTGCCTTTACTAAATAGGACAGTATTGAGACAGGAAGCGAAGTTGAAGAGAGAGAGAGAGAGAGAGAGAGAGAGAGAGAGAGAGAGAGAGGTAGGGTAGGAAAATGTCCTCAAGCCGGGATTCCAACTCGGGACGCCCTGACGTGCTACTGCACCCTATGTCGGCGCATACCTCTAGGCTAATGCGCCGACGGTTTATAGATTGTTAATTATTTCCAGTAGAATCTATGGTAACTTACGGGCAACAGTTTGCTAGAAACTTACTATAAATCAGTTACAGCGCCCTTTATCTTTCTTTATGTGTGTTTACAGTATTGTATATATTTACTGTAAAATATACAGTCATTTTCACAATGCAACTCCAAAATACAGTTACATACTGCATATCTGTACCTCTCCTACAGTAAAATACAGTTCATATGAAAGTTAAATACCGTGTCATTTACAAAAAATTAGGGCCCTATCATAAACCCGGCGCAGTGTGGCGCAAGGCGCGGCGCAATAGTCTTTTGGTAGTTTCGGCTTGACGCGAGAGTCATTTTGAGGCATTGCGCTACGCTGTTTAAATAGCAAATGCATTAGCGCTCATTTGTGCGCCCATAGGCGTTCTGGTCTAAAAAGGAAGGTGTTCTGAGGCGCACTGCTGGCGCGTTGCTATTTTGAGAATCTATAATAGATTTTTCATTAGACCAAAACTAACCCGGTCTAAACTCCGGCGCAGAGTTGCACCTCGCTTACGCACTGCTTAATACGCACAAGAGAGCAATAGGCAAATATCTTTACATATGAAAAAAATTAAATATTAAGGATATATATAGGATATAATAAGAATAGATATAGAATATAAATATAAAGGATTAAAATATTACAAAACATATTATTTTCTAGCCTACATAAATATGAAAAATCACTGCTTTTATGTCTTCTTCATCTCGGGAGGCTTTTTCAATTCATTCATAACAATTTGCTTTTGTATAATGTTATTATTATTAGCAGTATTATTTATTATATCCATATTTATATTTGTTTTATTAAAAACAAGCTTAGATTTGCCCACCTGTCAGGTTTTAGACCATAAGGGGCAAATCATGTGTTTTAGGATATAACTCAGGTTTTTGAGCACATTTTGTTATTATTATTCATTTATTCGTTTGCTGGAGTTTAGAACTGAATTTAGAAATAGTTTTGAAACGAATATTTGCGCTTAACAAACAAAATTAATTATTTATAGACTAATTGATGTCTGTGCGTAAAGGTTTCCCTATCCAAGAGTGAATGTGAAAGTAGGTCCATTATCTCTCATTCTCACGCAGTAGATGCTCTGTTTAACAGTTTTCTGTTAAAAAACTGTTACTGTTAACTGTTTGCTTGTGAAATGCTCATTTTTTCCACTTAGACTTACTTTGTGTCCTGTAAATAGCGAATGCGCTCTTGGCGCGACGCAGCTGACTCTTAAAGGGAATGGGAGATGAGACTCTAATTGGTTTATTCTCAAAACACACCTATAACTCATTAAGAAAATAAACTCAACCCTTTTAGACCATGCGCCACGGCGCAAGGTAGATTTCCCGTCCTTAAATGAGCAAAAACGGGTCCTGACACGCCCTGAAAGCGTTTGCGCCCTGCGTTTTGCGTTTTGCGCTCTGCGCATGGACCGTCAAAATAGAGCCCTAACAGCGTATGTGCAGGAAGATTGTCAGTTTCAGCCCCAAACACACTCTTAACCAGGGTATGTATTATACATTGAAGATCGAGGGGGTGATGTTTTTTGGTTATGTTTGGTAATATGCCTCAGTAAACCAAATGTATATATTTTATTCAATTACGTTTAATTCATCCAATGAACTTGTTATTATGTTTTCAGTGTTTTGATGGTTATTGAGTGGTTCTCAATGAAATGTATGATATTAAATAAACATTTTACATAAATAAATAAACATAAACAGGGTGAAAGGTGTCCTTAAGGATATTGCATGCTCAGCGCAGACAGTGTTTCTTCTGGATCTCTTCTATGGCTGACAGTGTGGTCCCTGTGATGCGTTGGCTAGTTTTCATTGCAACAGAACAGCTTCCATATCAGACTGTGACGCAGTTGGTCAGGATGCTTTCTATTGTGCAGCAGTAGAAGTTCACCAAGACAGGTGATGAACGCTGGTTCTTCATAAGTTGCCTTAAGGAAAATAGGCGCTGCCTTCTTGACCAGGCTGGAGGGGTTGTTGGTCCAGGAAAAGTCCTTTGAGATGTGGGTCCCCAGGAACTTGAAGGATGAGACAGGCTCAACGACAGGCTGTTCGTTCCTTACTGAAGTCCACAATGAGCTCCTTGGTCTTGTTGGTGTTAAGGAGCAGATTATTGTCTGTGCACCAAGTGGCCAGATGCTGTATCTCCTCCCTGTAGGCTGCCTCATCATTATTGCTGATTAGACCAATCACTGTGGTGTCATCTCCAAATTTGATGATGGTGTTGGATCTGTTCACAGGCTTAAAGTGGATGGTAAAAAGAAAGTCGCTGGTAAAATGTCGATTTTGTGAACACTTGCATTGTTTGTTGGTACACTAGATTTGCCAGTTTCAAACTGATGAATTCATATTTTTGGTGCAAACATGCATTTACAATGGATTGAACCATTACAGGGGTGGTCAAATGAATATTAAAGTTATCTATTATTTAAATATTAATATTATTTAGGATACAGATCAGAGGAAACTATTTATTTTCTATCAATGAGCCCCTCAAACCCCTCTGTAATTCGCACATTATCCATGCACATTATCCTGTGTATCCACAGCCATGTCACCCTGCAGCCCAAGACCGGTTACTCACTGAAGCTAAGCAGGGCTGAGCCTGGTCAGTACCTGGATGGGAGACCACTTGGGAACACTAGGTTGCTGTTGGAAGTGGTGTTAGTGAGACCAGCAGGGGGCACTCAACCTGTGGTCTGTGTGAGTCCTAATGCCCCAGTAAAAGTGAAGGGGACACTACACTGTCAGTGGGCGCCATCTTAAAACCGAGGTCCTGACTCTCTGTGGTCATTAAAAATCCCATGGCACTTCTCGTAAAAGAGCAGGGGTGTAACCTCAGTGTCCTGGCCAAAGTCCCTCTATTGGCCCATACGATCATGGCCTCCCAATCATCCCTTTCCACTGAATTGGCTCGATCACTGTCTCTCCACTCCACCAATAGCTGGTGTTTGGTGAGCGCACTTGCGCCGTTGTCCTGTGGCTGCCGTCACATCATCCAAGTGGATGCTGCACACTAGTGGTGGTGTGGAGAGACCCTCCCTCATGATTGTAAAGCGCTTTGGGTGTATGGCCATACACAATAAATGCGCTATATAAATACACATTACATTACTTTACATTACCCTGCTTCTAACCCATTAGGAGAATAATGACAACACTTTTAGACCATGTGGCAACCGTTTTCCAATTCATAAACTACCAAAAGTGGATTCAGAAATGCCCTACACATGCCATGCTCTTTAGACCTTGTTCTTAGATCGTTAAAATAAAGCCCGAAATGTGCATGAAAATCACATTTGTGATTTAATTTCGATTAATCGCCCAGCCTGTCCATGTATAGAAAGTCTTTACCTGCCTCCCCTGATGCCGCTGAGTGTTTTACGTGAAGTCTTCTGGTGCCGCATGTTATTTGACACAGTCTGCTGTTTGAGTTGCTGGCATTTTACCTGCCCTGATTGATCAAATCTCTGCTGTTTAGAGACCTCAGACTTCATATTGTGTCCCTTATCTAATATCTGCCTTTTCACTTGAGACATATTGCAAAGGTCTCGAGACGTGCCACACAGACCAGCCTAAATAAGCAGGAAAATGAAGGAGGCCTTTATGGAGGTATTTCTTTCTATTTTATGTCTCAATGTTGTGTTTTGCAAATATGCATTAACTGTTAATCTGCCATCAAAATATTGTCTTTTATTCCCTACTATTCAGAGATGTACACATCCCAAGGCTGCATTTTAAAATAATAAATACAGTAAAAATAAAGCACTGTGGAATAGTGTGGGAATTTAAAGTAACAGCTTTGTTTTGTAACATGTTTAAAAAGTGATTATTCCACTGATGCCAAGCTGAATTTTCAGCATCATTATCCTCGTCTTTAATGTTACATGATCTTTCAAGAAACATTGTGTATTTTTTTATTTTATTTTATTTTATTTTAATATTGTTTGATTTAAGTCATTCATTCATTCATTTTCTTTTCACCTTAGTCCCTTTATTCATCAGGGGTTTGCCACAGTGGAATTAACCGCCAACTTATCCAGCATATGTTTTACACACTGGATGCCCTTTCATCTGCTTACCCCTGAGCTATACCAAATTTTATTTTATTTTTTTAATACTTGACGATTTAAATGTTAGGATAAATGTTGATTTATGTAGAAATTATAGATTTTTTTTTACATATTTTTTTATGTATTAAAGCAATAAGATTTTTATTTTTTTTAAATAATATTGTCTTCATAACTATGCATATTTTATTTCATTGAACACTTGATATTTAAATACAATAAGTCAAATTTTAGTAAATTATTGATTGATGTTTTGATAGATTTTATTGACATATCTTTAATGTATTATAGCAATAACATTTTTATATTGCATTCCTTTTTATTTTATTTCATTTTATTTATTAAACATGTGATAATTAAAACAGTAATTAAATGTTGTTAAATTATTTTATTATTACTGTCTAAATATTAATTATTAATTATCTTAATTTTTTATTTTATTTTATTAAACACTTGTAATTTAAATATAGTAAGTCAAATGTTGGTGATTTAATGATTGTTTTTTTAATAGCGATGTTATAGCAATAACATTTTTCTTTCTATTTATTTTGTCTTCATTACTTTATTATATTTTATTTAATACTTGATATTTAATTATATTAGGTTAAATATTGGTAAATTATTGATTCCTTTTGTAACACATTTTAACGCATTATAGCAAAAAATATATATTTTAAATTGTTTTCTCTTCATTATTATGCATATTTTTATTTTAAATTTAATAAACGATATTTAAATATTTTTAATTAAATATTGGTGAATTATTGATTCCTTTTTTTAACATATTTTTAATGTATTGTAGCAATACATTTACATTTACATTTACATTTAGTCATTTAGCAGACGCTTTTATCCAAAGCGACTTACAAATGAGGACAAGGAAGCAATACCATTTTAATTTTTTTATTTATTGTGGTCTTCATTATTATGCATGTTTTATTTTATTTTATTAAATGCCTGATATTTAAATATGTTTAAATATTGGTAAATTATTGATTCCTTTTGTAAAATACTTTTATCATATTATAGCAATAACGTTTTTCTTTTTTAAATTTATTTTCTCATCATTATTGTGCCCATTTTATTTATTTTTATTTAATTATTTATTTTATTTTGCTTAGACTGAGTGACTCAAATTCTATTTTAGGGCAACAGAATGACTTTTGGCATGGTTGGCATGTCTCAGAAATTGAAGCTTGTGTGCATGTCTCTCAGTGTCACTGAAGTGAATTGATCTGTGCAGGTGTGTGTGTGTGCATGTGTCTGTGTTAGTACCTACAGAGAGTCTTTGCTCATACATGTCAGTCTTCACCTGAAGCTCTCTGGCCCTGAAGCAGATCTTATGAGGTGTTAGAAGAGCTCTGAGGTGTGAATATATGACACTAGACACCAGATGTTGTACTCTTGTGCTCTACGTCACTTCTGCCTGTGCATAACATTGTTGGAGTTCTCAATTTGAGGATAAAGGGAGGGTGTTTGCCCATATTGCCATTGTATGGTTACTAGGGTGATGTAGCAGGTTGCTAAGGTGTACCAAGTAGTTTAATGTGTAACATGCATGTTGATCTGGATGGCTGCACTTTGGATTTAGAGATTGTGACCCTTTTTTAACCCCCAAATCTACATTTTAGAAGTACTACAGTATCTCTGGTGACAGTAAAACGTTTTTAATGTTGCAAAACAGATGTTTCCTTTAATTTTATTGTACTTTATTTTAAAAGAAATTACAAAAACAGCATTTAATATTAGTGCTGGGCAAAAATTAATCATGATTAATCAGATCCAAAAGAAAAGATTGTTTTGACAATACAAGTGTGTGTACTGTATATATGGTTTACGTGTCATGTCATGTCTAGGCTTTCTCAGGAAGGCAAAGGATCGCAGGAGTTATCAAACACGTAGATTTATTAATACACACTCACTTGGATGAACATTGGAAACACAGGAGATTCAGGAACGACATAGGGTGGAGACATTGCAAAACCTAGAATACTGGATGAGGAACTAACAGGTGCTGCGTCCCAATTTGCATACTTATACTACACCCTAAATGTATGTACTTTTTTTTTTGAGAAGGAAAAGTTTATACTTTCTAGTGTGCAACAGAAGAGTATGCAAGCTTTCCTCTTTAACAGATCGTTGTGCTGCTTAGTTATGCCCCCTGTCCTTCATCCACACACCATCCACATTTCTGTTGTATTTAATTTCCTACCTTATTGGAGCATCAGCAGCAGGACAATTTCCCATTCATGAGTCTTTCATGCAGAGAAATCTCCTCAGGTCTTTGGGTAATTATGCATTCAGACGTTTTGACATCCAAACGCATCTTTATATAAGGTCAGTATTGTTGTTGCAGATGAAATATAACACAGATAATGTGATTTAAATATGTTCCAGTGGGCTAGATATTGACTAAGTCATTCAAACATCTTTTTCGAAGCTTCTCTACTTGACTGTTGGTCCATCATGTTTGTAGTTTATTTACACTTTTCACACGCGTTTGTAGTTCTAATCGGATTCACGTCCAACGTGCAATGCATTGTGAGCAATATCAGTGGTTAGAGTATGAACGGTTCTACACTTACATTTTTTTTACCAGATATAGCAAACCATCCGGGAACCTCTGGCATACTCTGCTGGGAGAACATGCAAACTCCACACAGAAACGCCAACTGAGCCGAGGATCGAACCAGTGACCCATCGACCTTCATGCTGTGAGGCGACAGCACTACCTACTGCGGTACTGCGTCGCCTTGATCACATCCAAATATTCAAAAGTATTTATTTTATTATTTTTTTTTTTATATTTATACATTACATTTATTCTATTTATTATACATAAATGCACACATGGATTTTATTATATTTGTATTATATAAATATTGAATCTATAAGCAAATAAATATTAGAATTTTCAAATATACGGTAAAAATACACACAACATTTATATATTAGGATTTGTTATTTTTATATTTTCAAAAATTTTATTTTATTTATTTAATTATACTACTGTTAACTGTTAATTTCTGTACATTTTATTTATCCATTTTTTATTTAACATGAATAAATAAATAAATAAATAAATAAACATATAGATAATACATTTTCAAACAAAAAAATAAATAAGCAAACAGAGTTGAAATCAGAATTATTAAACCCCCTTGTAATTTTTTATTTTTTATTTTTAAAATATTTCCCAAATTATGTTTAACAGAGCAAGGAAATTTCCACAGTATGTCTGATAATGTTTTTTCTTCTGGAGAAAGTCTTATTTGTTTTATTTTGGCTAGAATAAAAGCAGTTTTTTTATTTTTTAAATACCATTTTAAGGTCAAAATTATTAGCCCCTTTAAGCTATATTTTTTGAATAGTCTAAAGAACAAACCATCGTGTTGAAAAAATTTTCTCTTTGGGGAAATTGAGGAAAATAAAAAGAACAGGGGGCTAATAATTCTGACTTCTACTGTAAATAAAAAAAATAAGTAAACACATAAATATCCTTATAAATAACCAATATATAAATATTCATATAAATAAATAAATATCCTTATAAATAAATGAATGAAAAAAAAACATATAATATAAATTAATAATATATATAAACATAATATCATATAAAAATGTATTAATGCCCATATATTTGGAGAAGAAAGAAAGAAATCATAATTCTATAATCATAAATTATAATAAATTTTTCTTAATCCATTTTTATCCCTTGTCTCATGTATGTTGGCTCGGTTGGCTTGGTTGAGTTGACATGAAGTGACCGAGGTGCTAAGATGTTGTGAACGGTTCTTAGGCCATTTCTTAAAGCAGCCCACTTAAAAACCTCTATAAAATCCGGTCCCCTGAGTCCCTCCTTCACACAGAGTCTATTTTTTGTTCTCCTTTTTTATCGCCCACCAGGTGAAAATCAAGCCTGATTGCTTTGCCAAAATAGGAGCACACCTTTCCTCAATGTTCTGCACGACTAAAAGCCTCACTTTCAGGACAAATTTAGAAAACTGAAGGTTAAGGGTTTCTTTCTTCAGGCTTTTGGCCTGTTCTTTTAAACTAACTGTTTCCAGTGCTACATTAAGCACTGTTTGAGTGTTGTTTATGCATATATCATCATTTCCCACCACCTTACAAATTCCCTGATTATTTTCTGTTACAGTGGAGGCAAAAATTATGCATATATGAAACTAAAAGTTAATTAAAATTTTAAGCAAACAAAATTAAATGACTGAATGAATTAATTAATGCATGAATATTGTTTTTAAAAATCTAAAATAGTGTATCAATAATAATAATAATAATGATAATAATAATAGCAATAGCAATATAATAATAATAGCAATATAATAATAATAATAATAATAATAATAACAACATAATATTAATAATAATAACAACAACAACAATAATAATAATAATACTAATAATAAAACGTTATTTATTTAACATTTTTATTATTTATTATGAAGTACTAAATTCAAGCTGTATTATTATATGTAAGCTCTATTATTTATTTATTTATTTATTTATTTGGTACATTTTGGTAGAATTTTGGGTTCTTCAGATACTGATTAATCACTACATTATATTTAAAAAATTTACTTGAATGATTACTATGACTAAATAGACACAGTAGAACAACTTGATTCCTCAAATAAATTACCAGACTCAACAAATTAATTTTTTTATCAATCTCAGCAAATTATAATGTTTTACACACACATGCATTTAAAATAAAATTCAATATTAGATTTGGTAGAAACATACACTCGCTTTCCATGTTAACTGAAATATATATAAATCTGGCACATATAGGGCTTATGTTTGCTTTACTAATATTAATGAGAAGTTAAACATTGCATATTCTATTCTAAAACATAAAATCATTTACAAAAGTGTACAAACATGTATTTTAATATTATGTAAATTATATATATATATATATATATATATATATATATATATATATATATATATATATATATATATATATATATATATATATATGTCAGGGTTCTGCCACTCAGGTCTTGTAAATTCTTGTTTTGGTGGCAGAACTCGGACACTACCCATGTCTGGTCCTGTTTCTGTCTCTGTGTGTGTGCGCGCCGTCGTGAGTGTACGCAGAGTGTGAGCGCTCCTGCTTGATGCGGCCGCGCGCGCGCTCTGCGTCCCTCAGACGCGTGCGCTCTTGTACTCGTGTTTGTGTTTTCGTCTGTCAGCAGCGTGGTGTTTCATTCCCAGCGTCTCAGTCTTGTTGGTTTCGGTTTTGGCCGGCGCTGGGATGAGGCATGCACGCTGCGTGTGTGAGCGCACGGTGAGTGCTTTCATTCATCGTGTGCTCGTGTCTTGCGTCTTTTGTCAAAGCACGTGGCTCGGTGTTTACATTGTGGTCACATGCTTTTGTCGCGTGCTTCAGTGTTGTGTTATGTGAGCGCATGGCTTGTATTGTCTCTCTGTGTCATGCGCTCTCCCGTCTATTGTCTAGTCCCACCCTCCTTGTTAACCCATTATTAGTTAATTGTGTTCACCTGTGTGTCAATTTACTTTTTGCTTTATAATCCCCCTCATGTTTTCAGTCCTTTGCCAGTTCGTCGTCGAAAGTTTCCTGTCCTGTTGTGTCCAGCCCTGTCTTGTCCAGCCAGTCAAGTTTGTTTGTTCTTTTATTTGTTTCATTAGAGTTTTTCCCCCTCGGGGTTGTTTGTTTTGCCTTTCTGTTTTCATTTTATTAATAATAAAAAACCTATTATTGCTGCATCTGAGTCCTCGCTCCTTTTTCCCCTCACCGAACGTGACAATATATATATATATATATATATATATATATATATATATATATATATATATATATATATATATATATATATATATATATATATATATATATATATATATATATATACATACATATATATACATATATATATATAAATGAAAAATAATACTTTAATAATAATATTAGTAATAATAATAATAATAATAATAATAATAATAATAATAATAATAAAATAATAATAATTATTATTTTTATTATTATTATTATTATTTAGTAGAATATTGTTTATTTATTTTTTAAAGACTACTTTTACAATTCAACATGATAACAACAATGTAAACCACTGCAGAAATGTTCTTACCAGCAGGCCCATGTCATATACTGTATGGATACTTAATAAATAACCAACAATAAATTAAAAGAATTAACGTATGCTTTTTGTTTTCACAAGCTTTGGAGATGTAACATAAATTCCGCTTTTAAATAATAGGTCACTTATACCTTTTGCCATGAGGCTGTGTTCAAAATGACATCAAAATTTTAAAAGTGCACTGCGAAGGGAGCACAATTGTAAACATGAAGAGCGCTAAAACTGAACTGTAGAAATATTTTTAAAGCAAATTACACCTAAGAGAGATGACCTTAATGCTTTTTTATTTTTCGTAATTCCAACTTTGAATGTTAGAATGTTCTAAATGAATAGGGCATAGGGGGGGATAAGTGGGAATAGAACACAGGAACTATGTTTCTAACTACAGCTTCAGAGCTCTAGATGCAAGTGCTCAAGTTTGCGACGCAGTTTGCGAATGTTCGTTGGAGCGACGGATTTGGGAAACGGCAAAGCAACAAACTATGTTTGTAACAACGGAACTTGCGACCTTAGTTGGGTAATGATGGTTTTGGGAAACGCACCCCAGTACAGCTATATTACGTCTACTTTATCTCACTATACAAAATTGTCAAATGTACATACTGTAGGCAAATACATTACAAGTGACTGTAATCCAATGGTCCAAAATTCAAAAGTAATCCCTTACTTTATAACCTAAAAGGTAATCTAATTACAGTGACTAATTACTCTGTAACCAGTTACACCAGTACAGCTCTCTTAATTCTCCTTCATCTCCTTAATTCCCCTGTCTGATTCTTTTCTGCAGCGGTTGACAAACAGGTACTGCATTTCCTCAGCTTTCTGAGCGATTAATCCCACAATGCTAATTCTGTTGAAGGAGCGCATGCGATTTTCTCCAAGACGCTGGATTAAGCACTTTAGCGTCCGAGGGGAGCCACGTCAGGGAGCGAGGCGAAGCAGATGCTTTTGTAAACAATATTACCCTCTTCTCTCTCCAAAGTGGAAATCAACAGTGCTGGGGATGTCACCGCTTTGGAGATAAGCCATGAAAAATGGAGGCCTCTGTTATAGCGGCAAGCAGGCCATAATGCCATATTTGCTCTCTGCTGGTGCTCGACTTATCCAGTCCTTTTGGTGACAGATGTTCCGCGTCAGTCGGGGAGAAAGTTGGTGTAAAAATTGGGCCGTCGTGTGTGCGCGAGCGTCCCGTTAGACTGTGATAACACGCTGAGCGCTGCACGCCAAACTGGAGACTTGTTTTTTATGTGTCGGATGAAATGTTCTTTGAGGACGGACTTTCGGAGATATTCTGCCCGCGTCTTTTATTTTTTTGCACGCTTGTTGAACGGCCGGCCTCGAGATCCTTTCTGACACTTTGAAGAAAGCGGCCAGTGAATTAACAGACCCTGAATTTCATATCAGCACCCTTTATATTGCACATTCCTTTGAGCCACAGTTCCGGTGATAAATACACGCAGTGACAGTTTTGCACAATTGTGAGATTGTGGCTGTAGGAAGTGAATTACGCTTGTGTTTTTTTTTTTTTGTAAACCACTATTTTCCTAATGCAAAACTGTTTTCCTGCTTGTTTGTCAAGCGTTGGGTGTTTGTGAAAGGATTTGAATGACATCGATGTCCGGGAGGGATTTGCTTTGGTTAAAGTTTGAGTTTTAATTGTTAAGGTGGCATGCGGGTCGCTTCATGGAGGGATTTGGATGGGATTTGGATCCCTGTTGACTGGATGTGGTGGGATGCGGAAGGTTGTGTACTCTGGATTTATTAAGTCAGATGGGATGTCAGCAGTGCTCAGATCACCGACTGTTATTTCATCCGTGGCAAAAGTTAGCAATAAGGTCTAAAAATCAAGACACGAGTTTAACTTAAGCTGCAGTGTTCAACAAGGGTCAAAAACCATTTTGAAAATGTTCTCAGTGTTGCAACTTGCAACCCAGACTCACTTTTTTCTACATTTTCATCTAGTCGTCTACATAACACTGTAAAATAAAATATATATATATATATATGTATGTTAATTAATAGTTTCTGTATTTTGTGATTCAAAGTATTTTGCGTTTATTTTACGGTTGTGGATTGCATTATGGGATGTTGATCTGTGCTCTGTCGACTTTTGATGTTAAAAATTCAACTCTGCAGTTAAACAGAGTGACTTTTAATGACATTTTAATTTGAAATAATATAATATAAGAAAATAAATATAGAGAAATAAGTAAAATACCAGAGACTGTACCGCCAATTTATTTAAATGTTTTTTGTACCGTAATATATAACACCAACTCAGACAATATATCACTTTAAACTATTACAAATGTTGGCAAAGGTCACCTTTTACAACTTTTCAAGGTTAAAAGTTGTTGGAAGAAAGATCCCATAATGCAATTATTATAAATAAATGAAAAAAAAAACTATGAATGACATGAATGACAAAATAAAGAAAAACTGCTAGTTTCCAGATATTTTTACAGCAACTTGTGATTACAGGAATTAGCAAAAAGTGATTAGCTGACTTTAAAAAGTGCGTAAATTCATTGCTTGTAAAGCTATTTATTGACTTTACTTTAAAAAGTGAGTAAATCCACTACCTTAAAATTATTAAGTTAACGAACTAGTGCATAATTATAAAAATTAAGTCAACGTTTTGGTTCGGTATGGGTCACCTTTATCAGGTTTGCGTTTCCACTGCCAGAAGGGTTCCAATGGTGGGCGTGGTGTAGAACAGGAAGTTTCAGTCGAGGTCATTCTCGCTCGAGGAAATATCTAAAGTAAAGCTGTACAGGTCGTTCACATATCATACGAGAAGCACTTCTCACAAATCAGATGCGTTATACACATAAATACTTCTGTATAAATGTTTATTATTAACCTTCTATGATCAGGATTTGATTATTTTGTTCTTCTTGGCTTTGTGGCTGTTCATCAAGACAGCAAAACGGTCTGTTTGAGCTTGAGTCGACCGTGGCTCATTATTATATGTTTATATTATTATGGCTGATTTTCTAAGCTGTGTATTTAAAATGGCTCTTTTTTTTGTTTGTATTCATTCGCCTGCTTGTGCATACGCTAGTGATGTTTCACTGTAAACCAATAAGATTCAGCTGTGTACCATACCATACCATTCAGTGGAAACAGGCTATTAAGTCTTTTTTAGTGAAGTCAACTTTTAAATATATATATATATATATATATATATATATATATATATATATATATATATATATATATATATATATATATATATATATATATATATATATATATATATGTATGTATGTATGTATGTATGTATATATATGTATGTATATATATATATATGTATGTATATATATATATATGTATGTATATATATATATATATATATATATATATATATATATATATATATATATATATATATATATATATATATATATATATGTATATATATATATGTATATATATATATATATTGCAGTCGTAATTTTTAAAAGTATTACATTGCATTGTAAACATTTATTATTACCATTTGTTGAGTCTCCCCATAGAGTTTGATAGAGGGTTTGGACTCTGAAGTCACACTTATCAAGTGGATATAGTGACTCTAAGCCACTTAATTTGAAGAAAACCTTCTTTGTTTCTTAGTGACATTGCATCTTTTTAAAATGATAATTTATATATTAATTATAGCCATTTTAACAATATAATAATCAGGCTTTGGAATCAGAATGAGAAAATGCATATCCTAAATAAATAAATAATACGTTGACAAAAAAGTGTAGGGTAAAAAGTAACAGAGGCGGTGATACATGCTACCAGATCTATTTTCAGTTGTCAGATACCCACATGAAAGTATACTATAGTGATTTATAGTAAATACTATAGTGTGTTTTTAGAGATAGAGATGTTGCACAATCAGCTAGAAATGTTGTTAGAATTGTTTATTTTTTTTATGTATGGACGATATATACTGTATATTGCATCACTAAAAATGATTGAGGTCATGTCCATGTGTTTTGCGAGAAGTCAATATATTGATTATTGTGACAGGCCTGCCATTAAGGTTCATTTCAGTTCCCAAAAAACTGCAATGAAATGCATGTATAAGCATGCTTTTGGAGTTTTGCCAAAATCTAAGCCCATTTCTATTAAATGAGGCCATTCTTGTAATCAGAGATGTGATTAATTGTCATACGAGTTATCTAAAAAAACAGTAGGTGGTTTACTCTGATAAATGTCTTAAAATGAATGTCTTAAATTATCAGACAATTGGATCTCTCTCTTTGATGTGCACATAGGCATAAAAATAAATAATAAGGAATATATATTATTATGGAAAGCTGTGTTAACTTTTATCCAGGTGACCTTTCCTTATCTGTTGTGAGGATGAAAATTCAATTGACAACTGACCAGAAAGGTCTTCTCCAAAGTTCATTCAAATTACAATGCAGATCCATCATACTAATGTTTTGCATAATTTACCGATATCACACAGCTAAAGGAGAGAGAAACTAATTAGCGTCGTACTAGCGCCATCTTTTCACGCTGCTTTTCAAGTATATTAAGGAAATTAATCCTGGCACTAAACTATTTCTAGTTAATAACAGCCCATAAACCTGCCGCGCAGAAATGACCTCTTTGTCAAAAACGTAAGATCTCCAAATGCAAATTTTCTATAAAACCTGCTTCAATTCATGCTATAAATAGCCATTCATGAAAGTTGTCTGGACGTTATTGTGCTGAATAATGCTCGCTCGGATTTCTGCAACCTATGTGTAAATATAGACTTCACCATGACAGATGCTTGTGTTGTGCTTAGCGAAGCTGTTTTGTTACAAACCCTGTTACAGTGTGTCATATTTCATAAGCAGACACATAAAACATCAAATACAGCAACAAAAATGAACTTGCATAGTCCTCTTTGTTTTAATCCTGCTTGACAAATTATTATATAAAGCACATGCACTGGAATGTATGCTGCTGTTCAGTTGTTTGAGTCTAGAATTAATGTAATAATTAATCAAAATGGGCTCATACATGAATAAATAAATGTGTACACTGCCTGACAAAAGTTTTGTCGTCGATCATAGTTGTAAAAGCAACACATAATAACTTGACTTCTACTTGATCATTTGGCAAAAGTGTCAGAAGGTAGATTTTTCTGATGAATCATCTGTTGAACTGCATCCCAATCATCACACATACTGCAGAAGACCTACTGGAACCCACATGGACCCAAGATTCTCACAGATATCAGTCAAGTTTGGTGAAGGAAAAATCATGGTTTGGGGTTACATTCAGTATGTGGGCGTGCGAGAGATCTGCAGAGTGGATGGCAACATCAATAGCCTGAGGTGTCAAGACATTTGTGCTGCCCATTACATTACAAACCACAGGAGAGGGCAAATTCTTCAGCAGGATAGCGCTCCTTCTCATACTTCAGCCTCCACATTAAAGTTCCTGAAAGCAAAGAAGGTCAAGGTGCTCTTGGATTGGCCAGCCCAGTCACCAGACATGAACATTATTATTGAGCATAGAGTAAGATGCAGAAGGAGGCGTTTAAGATGAATCTAAATAATCTTGATGAACTCTGAGAGTCTTATTATTTATTAATAAGTGATTTGAGTCATTGCAGAGATGTATGGATGCAGTCCTTCAAGCTCATTGGAGTATGCAGTATCACTTTATATTCTATACTGGACATTATTTCTGTTAAGTAACACTTTTGTCTAAGCAAAGTCAGACCTTACTGTCCTAATTGAATCATTAAAAATCAGGCCCGGATTGGCTAATCGGGAGGACCGGGAGAATTCCCGGTGGGCCGGTCCGTTTTTTGGCCGCGAGGGCCGGTGTCCCTAGCTCCAGAATCTGTTGCTCTCAGCAGTCACACTTTTTAAATTAATTTATTTATTTACTTTTTTTGACCACAGTCTTCTTATTTATTATTTAACCACAGCTCTGCTCTTTCAGCTCTGCACAGCTCTGCATCTTTCATGTATAATGATGATATAACTTAGATGAGTCACTTCTCAATGTACAACTGTTGTGGTCCAGTGGTTAGCACATTAGATTACGATGCTGCAGACCTGGGTTTGATCCTCGTCTGAGTATGTTTTTTTTTTTTTTTTTCATTTTTATTGTTAAGACATACTCTTAGGGTTGTTGAACATTTGAAGTTCTAAAGCAGCTGTTTTCTCAAAAAAAGATGTGATAGTGTAATTAGAAACTGAATTGGAATGACCTTATTTTAATATAGTCAGTCGTGAACTGAGGTGGGCCGGTCTGAGGCTTGAAACTCCAGGGCTGAAAAGAAGTCCCACTCCGGCCCTGTTAAAAATCATGTTTTTTTTTGGTAAAATAAACGTAATCTAGAGGCTTTTGCTTTTCATATGAGCCACTTTTGATACCAAATGACCAACTAGAAGTTACTTAATATTTGTTGTTCCTAAAGCTCCGGTAAGCAACAAGACTTTTGCCAGGTAATGCACATGTGCATGTGTGTCCTTATTGCATTTTCACATTTTTAGTCAGCAAATTGTTAATGACAAGATTTGAGTTCGTTGTGTTTATGTACGTGTGTTCACACTTTCTGAACTGCTCACTTATGAATTTAAATTGTAGATATGTTGTTACCTTATTAGCAATGTTTGGGAAACTTACTTTTTAATGTAATGTATTACAATCTTGATTCCCTTTTTGTTAAAGTAGTTAAATGTGTTACTTGTAACCTTTAAATTGAACTAATATATTAAAGGGCACCTATTTTATCTCTTTTTTTAAGATCTACAATACGTCTTTTGTGTCTCCAGAATGGGTCTATAAAGTCTTAGCTCAAAACACCCATCAGATTATTTATTTTACCTTTCAGAAGTTTGTAAGTTTCTGCTCTGAACACACTGTAGCTGTTTTTATGGCCTGTGCCTTCAATACTGGTTTTCCCTGCCCACCTTTCCCACGTGCCTGTAAGAGTGTGACTGACTTCGACTGATAAACAGCATAGTGACAGACATGAAGGATGCAGATCTCATGTAACGTTTGTGAGAAACACAGTAAGAACTTTCTCAATGATTATTGGATGTATTTGTTGTGGAGTTAATTCAAGCCTTTCTGCAATGATGGTGTAATGAAGTTCACGACCCTTTGGCCACCGGGAAGAAGGAGGTGGAGAACCGACGCAGTTTTAAATTATTTATTAATAACAGGGACGGCAGCTCCTCATGGAGATTGCAGTCTAAAGCAAAACAAAAGGACGGCAGCTCCTCACGGAGACTGGCGTCAAACTAAAAGCAAAAGTAAATGCCCGGGCCCTGTTCTCCCTCGGCTTCCTCTGCCATTGTTCCTCCTCTTATAGTCCAGAGCTCCTTCCGTGGGATTCGAGGCCGGTGCGCACCACAGGTGCATCCATTTACGCTCTGCCTCATTCCGTTCCCACGGCTCTCGGCCACGCCCCCTCGCCACAGATGGGTCACACACACACAGTGTGTAATATCGTTACAAAGTTCACGCACACATACAGACACACACACACACACAAATGTGACAGGATACATACTAATATCCACTGCTGTATGAATATCCATTATGTTAATGTATAAAATTAACCTGATTTAACGTGCACTAACCAGGATTGAAGCATCTTCTTACATAATTGTACTGACATGCGGCTTTGGTGATAAAGACGGTAAAATTGCTGTAATTCATTACAGACATGCACATTTAGAAATGTGTGGAAACTCATTATTAATCACATTTGATGATGACTGATGATCACAGAGAGCTGAACAGATCTTTTAAACAGTTGCTTTGTGCATGTTCTGTCTTGTTATACGAATTACTACAGAGACATGGTAATTTGTAGCTGTCAATCAGTTCAGTGGGCGGGGAAACCACACTCCTACATTGTGGTCGGCCTCAATATGGGAGGGATTTGGATTCTATATTAACGTCAGGAAATGTAAAAACTTTATTGTGTTTCTATCACTCCAATATGACTGTGGACACAATAAACCTACACACAGTTCTGTCCAAACAAACAAAGGATGCCCTTTAAGTTAGTTTTGAGTTTTGTTTTTGATCTTGGCTGGGCTGAAGAATGTAACGTATTACTTTTAAAAGTAACTTATCCCAACACTTTTCACGAGTCAGCTATCTACTTAGACTGCAGCCAGTATGCAGGACAATACATTATTGAAAAGTCTACAGTACGTCATACTGACGCTTCCACCTGCTTTGCTGAAGATTTGCTGTCACAAACCTTTTCCCCTCCATACAGAAAAAAAAAATAGTTTTATTTCACCAAACCTGAAAGCTATCTTGCTTTGCATCCGCACACTTTCAAAGCTTCTTTCTCCTTCCTCAACTTTAGGCTGAGCAAAACTGAGTCACCACATCCCGAATTCCCCGGCTTGTTACCTCCAAAACGGAAGAGCCACAAAGACAGTACAGGGACTGCCATGAATTTTTAATGCCTCCATGTTTCTTTTCAGTGTAGCACTGCCGCATGCATTTTTCAAGGGAATAACCAGTGAATGTGTTATGTATAGTGCCACTGAAGGTGCTGGTCAGAAAGTATTGTTGTTTTGCTTCTTTTTTTTAAAGTAAAAAAGCATTTGTCTGCCCTCTTGCTGTGTCCGAGACCACCTTAATTACACTGGTGGCAAAGAGTGGCGTCCTGGCACGAACGGCTATTTCTTTGTGCAGTTAACACAAATACACGCTCACGCTGCGCTCGGTGTGCCGCGACTCTGTCTTTAATGGTAATTATACATTAAAAGTGACAGAAGCACGCCACGCTGTGCAAAGTAACTCCCTACAGTGTTGTTATGATTGAATTCTCACCTTCCGTCTGCCTTGGAAAAGCTCCTCACGTCGTCATTAAACGCGTGCGGATACTGGTTTCTTGACGTCGCTCGCAGACAAGTTAATTTACCGCTCTGGCTCATTCAGCCGTAATAAATCAAAACTATTGCATTCATAGCTGTTTGAGAGGAAAAAATAGCTCTCTGTGTATTAAGAGAGCTGAAAAAAAACACTGAGGGACAGAGGAATGATTTATAAAGACAAACTGGGTTGTTTTTTCATTGCTGGCGAAATGTAAATGGTGATATGTGTTAGTGTTAGGAACACGGTGAACGTTTTTACAAACTTGTTGGATTGTGTTTTTAAATTTCATGTCATTGATGATGAACTTCTGCTCTCATCTAATGTGCTTTAACTTAATTAATTTACTATATTGTATGTGCACAGGAATGATTAAAGGTCCATAAAACTCCCCTCTTTTAGTTCAAGTCTATAGCTGTGTCTCATTTCAGAGGCTGCATCCTCCGAAGGATACAGATTTCAAAGATGAGTCCTTCGAAGTCCACACAGGCCCAACCGAGCATTTTGAGATGAGACTATCTAGCCTACAGAGGACACATCTCATCACCTAGCAACCGTAATATCTGCAGTAATAAGCGGTAATACAATTTGTATTTACTTTTTTAAATTTTATTTTAAAACTTACTGTAAGCAAAAAAAAAAAAAAAAATCATGACATGAAAATGTAATACATTCATTCATTCAGCATATGTTTTAATCACTCATACATACTGACTTACACACACACACGGCCAATTCAATTTATTCAATTCACCTATAGTGCATGTGTTTAGACTGTTCAATTCAATGCAATGGCTGCAGAACAGTACTGTAGGCCTACATGACAACTTTTTAGTGCCTTATAATAGGCTACCTTCATGGCCTTGTTGATATTGTAAATTACATAGAATGTAGCGCACTCGCAACATCCGATTTGGATCGCTACCATGCTGGCCGATACCCGATCCAGCAAAAATATGCGGTATCGAACCGATATCCAATCCAAGTGTCGGGATCGGTGCATTCCTGTTTTGTTCTAACACCTGATATTTCTATTTTAGAAACAGCTTGATTGAGCATGTACATATATATATATATATATATATATATATATATATATATATATATATATATATATATATATATATATATATATAATCATGTTAAAGAGGTTTCATGTGTATTAGTTAGATTATTAACCTTACAGTTTCGTTGGAGTTCAGTAAGTGCACTATTCTGTGCATCTAATCGACTGTATTTAAATGCATTTTCAGTCGCAGACACATGCTTTGAGAGCCTTCCTGACAGAATGAGTGAAATCTGCTGTTTTCCATGAAGGCAAGCTGGGGTGCTGAAATATAATTGGCTAAAGTGGCAGTGGGTGGGTTAAAAGAACCAAAAGAAAGACAAACATTCTGGCACATAACTCACATTTTCAAAGCAGAAGAAACAACAATGTTCACTTAGCATGTTTCTTAAAAATCAGCAAGCATATTATAGTATTTTTATGCTTTATAAGAGTCAAACACTTAGGGTGCTTTCACATCTGTAGTTCGCTTCATTTGGACCGGACCTTCTGCCGTCTTTTGGTCGTTTTCACACGACACTGCTGGCTTTGGTCCGAACCAGTTGAAACGAACCAAAATGCAGTCATCTGACAAAATCCACATCTCTCATTGGCCAGATGTTGTTGAACACATTTCCTCTGCTTATTGATTGGTCAGAATTCACGTGCGGGAAAATGCCAGTGAACTCCCGCAGGTAAACAAAACCTTTTACTCTGGAGGGACGACTGCGCTGGCTAATTGTATCCCTGCTTTAGACAAACTATGCATTACGAAAATGAAGCGCGGCCGCGGCTGGAAAACAGTGTTTAATGCATCGCTCGTCACTTCAGGAGGAGGCGTGAATTAATTTAGCTAAACTGCGACATGGTCATCTTGCAGAAATATTATCAACGATTCATCAGGTAATGTTTTCCCCTCTCTCTCTCTCTGTTGGTAAAGCGCTGTCAACAAATATTTTTCCTCCATATCCCATAATGCACAGCGCATCGGCCTACGGCAGCTGAATTAGTCCAAAATGTGCAGTACTTTTTGCGGTTGGACCTGTTTTAGTACGGATCATAATCTCACCACAAACAAACCGCTCCAGGGTTCGTTTGAAAGCGTACTGAGACCATCTCTTCAAGCAGGTCTCGGTACGCTTATTTGGTCCGCTTTTGGTGCGCACTCGAGTACGATTGCTGCATTCTCACCTGCCCAAACGAACCGTACCAAAAGGGGAAACGAACTCTAGTGCGATTCAATGGAACTAAATAAGGCAGGTGTGAAAGCACCCTTACATACAACACCTTTAATGCCACTTAATATAAAGTGGGACACAATTGTTTTAAATGTATATACTTTTATGGCTTAACTGTTTTAGTTTGGAATGCATCAGGCATTGCATTGATTTTAGTAATCCTACTAACAGTGTTCACTTCACACAAGTGTGTGTTGCTTAATCACCTCATTCTCCGTCCCTCCCCGAACCCACAATGGTCTCAGTGTCGCTGCTGGCACATCACTCACTTCACCAAAGCTGTTTTATTAAGACAGAGGCTGCAAGAAAGATGACGCCGCTGGCTGGAGCGTCTCTGCTCTGTCGACTCCGGCGTGTGTTTTCAGTCTAGCGGGACGTCCAGTTCTGCCTGTTCACATCGCATCGAGTCAGTGATACGTGCTTTAACATCTATCACAATTGACTTTTCCTGCTTTGCCAAGTTGATTTCCACACAAATTGAGTTTCATATGCTGCAAGGTTTGTGCGGGTCAATCTCACCTCTGTTATTTTATATAAGTGCTTCAAAGTGCAGATAAATGGAGAGTTATTGTCTCCCAAATGAAAGAAGTGAGTCTGAACTGTCTGAAATAAATTGCCAGTTGTTTCTGTCTTCCTGCACAGACTGCTGTAAGTAAATGTGTGACAGATTTGCATAAGGCTATTGTATCATCTTCATAGATAGATAGATAGATCTATCTATCTATCTATCTATCTGTCTGTCTGTCTGTCTGTCCGTCCGTCCGTCCGTCCGTCCGTCCGTCCGTCCGTCCGTCCGTCCGTCCGTCCGTCCGTCCGTCCGTCCGTCCGTCCGTCTATCTTTGTCTGTATGTCCGTCCGTCCGTCCACCTATCCATCCAATCATAGATCCATTGATCCATCTATCCATCTATCCATCTATCTATCTATCCATCTATCTATCTATCTATCCATCCATCTATCTATCTATCTATCTATTTATCTATCTATCTATCTATCTATCTATCTATCTATCTATCTATCTATCTATCTATCTATCTATCTATCTATCTATCTATCTATCTATCTATCTATCTATCTATCTATCATCTATCTGTCTGTCTGTCTGTCTGTATGTCCGTCCATCCATCCGTCCACATATCCATCCAATCATCCATCCATCCATCCATCCATCCATCCATCTATCTAGACCAATACACACACACACACACACACACACACACACACACACACACACACACACACACACACACATACACACATATATATAAATATATATATATACTACATAGACTACATAAAACTACCATTAACTACTGATGTAGAAAACTATGCCTAAATGGCATTTAGTTTTGACCAGTTGCAACAGACTGGTCTATCTGACCTACCAGAGCAGAGTAAACTTTTATAAAGGCGGGGTTTACAGAGAACTAACCATTTCAGACTCCGGGCCCTATCATACACCTGGCACAATACGGTGCAAGGCGCAATGCAATTGTTGTTTGCTGGTTTCAGGTAAACGCAAGTGTCATTTTGACGTTTTGCACCATGCTCTTTAAATAGCAAATGCATTTGTGCTCATATTTGTGCCCATAGGCGTTCTGGTGTTAAAAGGGAGGTGTGTTAAGGCGCATTGCGGGAGCGTTGCTATTTTGAGGAACTAACATAGACTGTTTAATAGAACAGCTCAGAGGAGGTCTAAAGTCCAACGCAGAGCACAGTAATTGTGGACCTCCCCTAAACATTGCTTAATACACACAGGATGTACATAAGTACACAAATATCTTTACTAATGAAAAATAATTAAAGTATTACTACATTAAAAAAATGTTATTACATACATATAAAAGCCACTGCTGTCATGTCTTCTTCATCTCAGGGGGCTTTTTCAGTTTATTCATAACAATTTGCTTACTACTATTAGTAGTAGTATTAGTTATTATATCCATATTTATATTTCTTTTATAAAAAACAAGCTTAGATTGCCCACCTGTCAGGTTTTAGACCATATGGGGCACAGCGTGTGTATTTGGATATAACTCAGTTGTTTGACCACACTTCGTTATTATTGTTCATTTATTCGTTTGCTGGAAATTAGAACTGAATTTAGAAATAGTTTTGAAACAAATCTTTGCTCTTAACAAACAAAATTAATTATGTAGGCTAATGGATGTCTGTGCGTACAAGAAGAGTGAAAGTGAAAGTAAAGAATGAGGAGGCTCATCTCTCATTCTCACGCTGCAGATGCTCTGTTTAACTGTTTTCTCTATAGTGGAACATTCAGTTTTTCCACTTACAAAGTCCGCCATGTAAATAGCAAATGAGTTATGGTGCGACACAACTGACTCTTGAAGGAAATGGGAGATGAGACTCTTGGTTTATCCTCAAAACACACCTATAACTCAATAAGAGAATAAGCTCAACCCTGTTAGACCATGCGCCGTGGTGCAAAGCGAATTTTTTCGTCCTTAAAATAGCAAAAGTGGATTCTGACATGACCTTAATGCTTTTCGCCCTGCACTTTGGACTTTGCGCCTAGATCGTCAAAATAGAGCCTGCTAAGGGTAAAGTGCTGATTCTGTAGCAAATATTATATTAGGATCCTGGATGGATGTAAACCAGTATAAGGAGATCTCTATAATAAAATTAGGAACCTTTAAATAGCACAATAGGGATGTGTTTAAGGTGTTGGAGGATACTGTAGGTGTAACTCTTTATAACCAGAGGTGCTAATTCTCCATTCGTATAGGAGCTGACGGCAAGGGCTGGTCTTAATGAAAAATAATTAATCATTTTCTCTCGAGCCATCATTCAGACTGTGAGAAAATAACTGCCTTCAAACTATCCTTTATTGGTGGCAATTGTCCTGCAATCCAGCAAGGTCAGGTATTCGCCTGTGGCAAGAAAATGTAGCTGTTCAATTGAAGCTGTTTTTCTTTTTTTCGTCTCTCTCTCTCTCTCTCTCTCTCTCTTTCTATTTCTCTCTCTCTCTCTCTCTTCCTCTCTCTTCAGGTCAAGTTTCAACTACAATCTGTGCATCAGGGTTAACACAGAATCTATTTAATGTCAGCTGATACTCCATTTATCATATCCAAGCTCTGCTGTCTGCAAGTGTTGCTGTTTTTTATGTTATTTGTCTTTATTTTGTCTCTTAGTTAGGAAATGGCAAATAGAACAATTTTTTCGGAAACTCATTGATTTTTAGGAGTGGACATTAATGATGCATTGCTTAGAGATTGAAATGATTTCCAATGCAAACCCGCACAGGAATCTACAAACCTGCATTACCCAAGAGCTTTTCCGACACTATATGTTCATCTTCATTATTTGAAAATGAATTTGCTATTGAGATGCATTAGCCATGACGAACGGAAGGACAATAAATAAATAGAAAGAAAGAAAGAAAGAAAGAAAGAAAGAAAGAAAGAAAGAAAAAAAGAAAGAAAAGAATGAACTGAATGAAAAAGCACAGTCCTCACAAAGATATTTTTATTTCAAGTATTAAAGCTTGATTATATTTTTAGGTACATGTCACAGCCGTATATTTATATTTTGTTTAATTATATTTAATTTTACTTGGTTTTATTTTTTTACCTAATTTAATTTTACTTAATTTAAATTTATTTTAGTTTATTTAATTTATTTTACTTTACTTAATTTAATTTATTTTAATTTTATTTATTTAATTAAATTTTTATTTATTTTACTTGTATTTTACTTTATTTTATTTTATATAATACAATTTTATCATTTAATAAAATTTTATTTTATGTAACTTAATTTAAATTTAATTTAAATTATTTATTTAATTTTTGTTTTACTTAATTTTGTAATATTTTATATTTTATTTTATTTTTACTTCACTTTTACTTTACTTTATATTTTTTATTAAAAAATTTTATAATTTTTTTTTTTTCACTTGACTTTATTTTAGTTTAAAAATTCCAACAAAATGTTAACCACTGTGACTCTTTTTTACATAAATAATAAATTGTTATTTTGGAAGGATCATATCACAGTATGTAGTTATTTTACAGTATTATTAATACATCACAAAGCATGTTATTATTATGTATTAAACAAATAAATGCAGTACTATATGGCATATGCAGTTTTTTTTTTATTTTTTATTCTAAAATCAAGAAAATGAAATAATTGGGTCACTTTATTTTGATGGTCCGTTTGTAAATTTAAGTTACATTGCATCTACACACCAACTAATTCTCATTAGATTATAAGACTGTTGTGGTTGGGGTTAGGGTGTAAGTTGATATGCACTTGCAAAGTTTCTTATAGTCAGTTAAATGTCTACTAATACTAAAATGGACCATCAAAATACAGTGTTACCCAATATTTTTATTGCATTTACAAATTAAAAAATGGAATGTTTACTTCATTACATTATTATTATTATTATTATTATTATTATTATTATTATTATTATTATTTTATATTTTTAATTAATGGCTGTAAAATGTTTGACTTAGAGGCACGTCTCCCTCTGAATTGCTGCATTATAAATTTTATAACTGATAAAAATATGTTCCAACATCAGTGTCCAAAAAGTCAATTTTTACAGCAGATTTTTGTGAAAGGTGTTCTGGAGGTCAGTGATGTGTAGCTTCAGGTTTGGTGTATCATAGCTGACGGCGTTTTAAAACATTAATGAGAAGTCCAGATAAAGAAAATAATTGGTCTCTCTGACCTCACACTGTTAAGCAATTGGAAGTACAGTACAGTATGTACAGTAACTCTGATACAGCCGGAGAACAACCTTGCAGTCATCATTGTTTTCAGTGCGTGAAGCCATCCTGAAGCTGGGGAATTGACTTTTTTCAATTTCACACAGTTCAGCCAAAAGTGTTCCCTTCCTTCTTGGCCTTGCGTTGGTGGTTTAACATTTAACCCGTATTCAGCCAGCATCCATTTCCCACAAGGGGCCATTTTATTCAGGGGCATTAAAAAATCATGCTAGTGCTTTGCACAGGAGGTGTCGTTTGTTAAACGAAGCGCAGCTAAAAGCGAGGAGGGAATTCGCTTTATTTTTATGCGCAATCTGGGTTGTTTTAATGAATGCTTCACTGAAGATAATGATCAAATCAAATGCAGAAAAGTGCATGCGACTACACTGCACGCATGAATATTTGAAACTATGACCCTCATCTGCTTTAATTGATCAATACCTGTTTAGAAATGCATTTTTTTTTACATTAGGCTCAATCATGCGCCCTATCATTTCAGCCCGGTGCAGGTATCATTTTCACGATTTGCGTCAGGTCATTTAAATAGCAAGTGCTTTTGTGTGCGTGCAGGTCTGAAAAGGAATGTTTATGTTTTGATTATCTAATGTGCAAAAAAATACAGATATAGAAATATAGAAAATGCACATGACTATATGAGTTGAAATTTGAGGCTTTAATGCTCAACAAGTTTACTGTTACCCTGATTGAAACGTTTAAGTGCAGTTTTAAGGAATAGCCATGTCAAAAAAGGCTTTTTAAAATATTTTTTTCTACATTTTTCGAGTGCCTTGGATTGATTTTTGCTGTTTGCTCATCTAGATTATTTTGCATGATGCATAACTGCTTAGGAATGCACTCAATCAGGCAAACCAAATCAAACTCGCATTATAGTGTACTGAAAGGAAGGTATAAGTCAAGAACAAACAGTGCATGACTGTATGGCGTTCATGAATATTTGAGGATGTAAAGCTCTTTTCTGCATCATTTGACCTATAACTTATTTCATAATTATAACACACACACATTCAAAAGGTCACAAATAACTACGAAGAAAACACAAGCACAGCATTGACTTAAAGATACAGTTGGAAGAAAAAAGGCTGAAATAATGTATATTATATTAAATAACGCTATTATTAATAAGTATTGTTTTTGTACATTTTTAAATATGTAAATTGTATAATATTATGTTACAGCGCACAAACACACACACACACACACACTATATGGCAGTACCATATGGCTGTATATCAGCACTGGTGGGAGGCGTACGACCTCGTGCCTTGGCGCCCCACCAGTGCTGATATACAGCCATATCACACTGTTACGAGTGTGATATTGTGTTTATACAACAGTTCGATGGCACAATCTTGTATATAAATAAGTAAATCAAACACAGAGAGTCTCAAACCCTTTTTTATTAGGAACTATTTTCTTCCGCCATTCAATCACATCTGCAGCTGACTTCAGAACAGCAGAAGCTGTAACTAATTCACCAACGTCACTTTAGAGCTAGTGTTTGAATGATTCTCTATAGCGTAATGTGAAGCGGCGCTTCTGGTGTGTGACCCCCTTAAGGTGATGACAAAACAGCAAATTTTGCTCACAATTCAAGATTATAAGGCAGAACGTGACATGAAATGCAGTCAACCTACAGAGATTTCTCCCTACAGTCTACATTTTTTCTCTGTTGCCGTTAGTATTGATGGGTGCCAGGTGTCCCGCATCCCGGAGATTTTAAGGAATAAAAAAAAGTGACATAAACTATTTGGCTCTTCATATCGGCCTTTATGCGTTTCTCCCAAGTGCCGTCGACGTCGACTACATACATGCCAGTCAACGACAATGAGTAAGAAAAAGGAAAAGAAAAAGACACTTAAACATCCGTCGCAAAATAAAATGTTACATTATTGAAATAAAAGAATGTTTATTCTACATTTCTCCTCAGAGCTCGCCAGAACTGAACTGAGCTCCCACATATGGGTGCTTACATCCAAAAGGTAAAACAACCACAGAAAAGTCCTCTTAAAGGGGATATGACATTTATAATAATAATAATAATAATTCCTTACATTTATATAGCGCTTTTCTGGGCACTCAAAGCGCTTTACACACAATGGGGGGAATCTCCTCATCCACCACCAGTGTGCAGCATCCACCTGGATGACGCGACGGCAGCCATTTTGCGCCAGACCGCACACCACACACCAGCTGATTGGTTGAGAGGAGACAGCGATGAAGCCAATTGGAATATGGGGATGGTTAGGAGGCCATGATGGACAAAGGCCAGTGGGCAAATTTGGCCTGGATGCCGGGGTTAAACCCCTACTCTTTTCGAAGGACATCCTGGGATTTTTAACGACCACAGAGAGTCGGGACCTCGGTTTAACGTCTCATCCGAAAGACGACACTCACTGAGCAGTATAGCATCCCCGTCACTATACTGGGGCATTAGGACCCACACAGACCGCATGTTGGGCGCCCACTGCTGGCCTCACTAACACCACTTCCGGCAGCAACCTAGCTTTCCCATGTGGTCTTCCATCCAGGTACTGACCGGGCGCAGCCCTGCTTAGCTTCAGTGGGCGACCAATATATACACAGTGCTTGTCGAACATTAAGCGAACGTTACAATATCTCAATAATAAAGCTCGAAAAAAACAGAGCAATCATTACCAGACTGCTGTTGTGTTTGCGATAAGGAGGGACGAGGCTAAATCCAGCTTCTTATTCGCAGCTTCTTGACTCTATCCGGTCCACCTTAAAAACCGTGACGCTTCCGTCTTACAGCTTCTTATTCGCGCTCAAGAAAACACACTAAGCAAAGACTTATTATGCGGTCCTGGCTCCATCTTGTGGAAAGACACTTCAACCGTCTTTGGCCGCCGACGAGATCTCTCAGAAATTGTAACAACTACATTCTCGACTAAAAAATCCTCAAAAGTACATTTTGTTGTCTAACAGCAGTAGTATTTGTCAAACTGTAGTGTCTCTCTGCTTGTTGCTGGCTGTATGTGGGGTGAAGAGGCCTTTGTGTGATGTTACTGGCAAAATATTGGATGGCTATTATATATATATATATATATATATATATATATATATATATATATATATATATATGAAAAAAATGTATATATATGTATTTATATATATATGTATTTATATATATATGTATTTATATATATATATATATATATATATATATATATATATATATATGTGTGTGTGTGTGTGTGTGTGTGTGTGTGTGTGTGTGTGTGTGTGTGTGTGTGTGTGTGTGTGTGTGTGTGTGTGTGTGTATTACATTTACATTTAAAATGTATTACAGTACATTTACATTTTAATTTCCATTTATTATGCACATTTTATTATGTAGGTACAAAATTATTAAATATTATTTGTAGGTGCAATACTCTTTTCCAGAAACAATCATCACTGTTAAAAACTGCTAGTACATTTCTACTACTACTACTACTACTAGTAATAATTCACAGTGAGTAGCCCAATCGCCTCACAGCAAGTTGGTTGCTTGTTTGATCCCCGGCTGGGTCAGTTGGCATTTCTGTGTGGAGTTTGCATGTTCTCACTGTGTTGATGTGGGTTTTGTCCAGGTGCTCTGGTTCCCCCACAGTTCAAACACATGGGTTATAGGTGAATTGAATAAGCTAAATTGGCCGTAGTGTGTTTGTGTAAAAAGAGTGTGTATGGGTGTTTCCAGAGCTTGACATTAATACCCACCAACCTGCCAAAATGCTGGTAGATTTCAGCTGTTGCATGTTAGACAGACACTCACACTAGCCACTTTGTCTGGTTGAAAATGAATTGTAGTATTGTTGGTTATATGACCTTTAGATACATGACAATAATTAGTTTTTCAAATGTCAATAATTTTTTTCTTAAAGAAAAGTTTTGCTGAATTAAAAAAAGTACATGCTATAATTTGCTTGTGTTGACACATTATTTGAATTTTGTGGCTAAGAAATAATTAATAATTGAAATCCATGAAATCCTAATCCATTAGCTGGCAAAAAAAAAAGAGGATGAGGAGGCATGTGGACATACACATAATCTAATTCATGTAATTTTTGCATGTCAATGTAAAATTTATGCATATAAAATATATTTCCCAACAACAAAATTGTGGCTAGTGAAAAAGGCGAGTGGCTAGTTAAGTGGGAAATCTACTATCACAGTAACTGGTGATCAAAAAAGTTCATGTCAAGCCCTGGGTGTTTCCCAGTGTTGGGTTGTGCCTGGAAGAGCATCTGCTGCGTAAAACATATGCTGAATAAATTGGCAACCCCAGATTAATAAAGGGACTAAGCCAAAAAGAAAATGAATGAGTGAGTGGATGAATAATAATAATATTAATATCTGCACAGAAAACCCATAGTTTGATACATTGGTTGGTTTGATTTATTTGATTGTATCAGTTTTATTTATATGTACTTTCTGGATTGTTTCAGAATCTATTTATTTAAATACAGTTGTGTGACGATAAAAAAAAAAGGTATGAAAACAAATGGCCCTCAGAAAAAAAAAAAGTGCACACCACTGCCAGTAACACACTGATTGGTTAATTTGCTTTGATTGTGTCAGTTTATTCAAAGTAGTTTCAGCATCTGATTTATTTAAGAAAGTATTCTGCAAATCAAATGCATCGAAACGGCGGAGAGAACACTGAATTAAACATGACACTCTGAATGAAAAACATGTTTACTTTAAATTGAACTTCAAACAAAAAAGCATTTTAATTGCACCAATAAATGTAAATAAACCATTTCCTCTTTAATCAGTGTTTCCTCTTAACTAATGACAGTGAGCAGATATTAACATGCAAGGTCGATTTCAATGTATTTAGTGGCTGTCTAAACAACACAGCATGTGCTTGTGCTTTGAGGTTTTAGCATTGAAATATTAATATTTTCAACCCAGGCTTAATCTGAAAATGTACTCTATATCCCCTATATACATTTCCGAAGAGTGCCAAATAAGTCCTAGGAGCCAGTTTATTTATTTATTTTTTTAATAAAATGTATATAAGAAATGTATATAAAGCTATGTTTTCAGAATGAGCCCATGTTGTTTTTTTTAAAGGGTAAACTGTGGTGTATTGTAGTACAATAGTCCCAGTGGTTATAGAAAGCTAAATTATTGGATATTTTTTATTATAATTATATTACAATAATGAATTCTATATTTAATTCTATTCAGTTATAGTTTTACCCCAACAGATTAATTCAAGTTTTTTACTATGGGTGCGAAGACACTACAGTATTTATTATTGTACTTTGGTATTTTTAAGTGATATATTCTGCCTTAATTTATTTTCTTATTTAATTTAATCTTAAATTTAATTTATTATTTATTTATTTATTTTAAGTGTATTTTTTCATTTGTTTTGTTTTATTTTTTTGTGTTTTGTTTTGTTAGTTTTTTGTTTTTGTTATTGTTTTTGTTTTGTTTTATTGTTTTGTGTTGTTTGGTGTTTTTTCTTTTGTTTTGTTTTTAGTTTTGTTTTTGTTTTATTTTTTGTTTTTTGTGTTTTAATTTTTATTTTGTGTGTGTGTGTTTTTAATTCAATTTATTTGTTTTTGTTTTGTGTTTGTGTTTTAGTTTTGTTTTGTTTTGTTTTGTTTTGTTTTATTGCTTTATTTAAAAAAAATAATAATAATGTGTGTGTGTGTGTGTTTTGGTTTTGTTTTATTTTGTTTTGTTTTTTGTTTAGCTTTTTTGTTTTTCTTTTTGTTTTGTGTTTTGCTTTGTTTTGTTTCAGCGTCTTATTTTTTTTAGGAAAATATTCTGCAAATGCAACAAAACAGCAGAGAGAACACTGAATTAAACATGACACTATGCATAAAAAAACATGTTTTAAATGCAACTTCAAACAAAAAAGCATTTTAATTGCACCAATAGATGTAAATAAACCATTTCCTCTTAAATCAGTGAGAGTGGCCAGATTTTAACATGCGAGGTGCGTTCTACTGCATTTAGTGGCTGTCTAAACTACACAGCAGGTGGTTTTGCTTTGAGGTTTTAGCATTGAAACATCGCTCGACTTTAGTCAATTCCCTCCTAAATCCTACACTCCGCAGCTCTATATCTGTAGCAGCGGTCGGTTCGTAGGGTTGGTTGGTCAAAGGCACTCAATCTCCCTACTACACACAATTAGCTTTGTGGTTGAATCTCCTGGGGCTCTACCCGGGTCAAGACCAGCTTCCCAATATCACTGTAAATGAAAGCCCCCATCCAGAGGCAACCCTTCTGCAAGGAATCTAGCTGGCTTTGAGACTACACACACACAGCCCGAGACATTTATTTTGTGTATCTTTGATGAGATGTTTGCCCTCCAAAGTCGATTCCCCCGGTCGGGGTTTTAGGTTTAAATTTAGCCTGAGGAAAGTCTCACTCCTGCAGACTCTTCTTCAAACAGAATGAGAGCACAGTGTCCAGGGATGTTGCATTATGATCACATCATTCTTGTGCTCTAAAACATTCTGTCCTGATGGGGTCACAGACCAGGAAGAAGAAGACAGGAAAACACTCATTGATGCTAATATTAAAATGCAACTAATATAACATCATGAAACATTAAATAAAGAACAATTGGTAACACTTTACAATAAGGTTTAATTAGTTAATATGCAATTACTTACAGTAACATACAACGACCAATACAATTATTACAGTTTTTGTTCATGTTAGTTAAAGTTAGTTAATGGAAATACACGTTTTATTGTTAGTTCATGTAAACTAATGTTAACTAATGTTAGCAAGCATAAATTAGAATTTTAACAATTCATTATTAAATGTTTACATATGACCATGTAATATGGATGTGATTCACCATTAAAAATATGATAAATGCTGTACAAGTATTTTTCATGCTTCATTCATGTTAGTAAATACATTAACTAATGAAACTATTGTACACTGTGACTGAACTATTTGTCTATCAGGATTAATGTATTGTGTAGTTTCTAGAGATCAGGTCATATTATTATTATTATTATTATTTTTTACTACAGTAAACTGTGGTGTATTGTAGTACAATAGTTTCTGTAGTTATAGAGAGCTAAATTATTGGATAATTATATTATTATAATTTTAATACTGTAGTCGTTGTATTGACTAGATGTTGTCTTAACTATATTATTATACTCTGTCAGGGCAATTACCATAATAGAATTACCACAACTGATTAATAGAAGTACTTTATTGTAGTAGGGTTGTTTTGTTTTGCTTTGTTTTGTTTCACTTTGTTTAGTTTAGTTTTGCTTCATTTAGTTTAGTTTTGTTTCATTTAATTTTGTTTCGTTTAGTTTTGCTTTGTTTTGTTTTGCTTTGTTTTGTTTAGTTTCATTTTACTTCTACTTTCGTTTCGCTTCTTTTTGTTTTGTTTCGCTTCGCTTCATTTTGTTTTGTTTCATTTTGTTTAGCTTCATTTTGCTTTGTTTTGTTTCAATTCACTTTGTTTTGCTTTGTTTTGCCTTGTTTTGTTTCACTTCGCTCAGCTTGATTTTGTTTAATTTCATTTAATTTCGTTTCATTTTGCTTTTTTTGTTTCAATTCACTTAATTTTTTTTGCTTTGTTTCATCTCATTCATTTATTCATTCATTCATTTTCTTTATTAATCTGGGGTCCCCAGAGCGGAATGAACTGCCAACTTATCCAGCATATGTTTTACGCAGCAGATGCCCTTCCAGCTGCAACCCATCCCTGGGAAACATCCATAAACACACATTCACACACATACACTACGGACAATTAAGCCTACCTAATTCACCTATATGGACTTGTGGGGGAAACCAGAGCACCTGGAGAAAACCCACACCAGCATGGGGAGAACATGCAAACTCCACACAGAAACGCCTACTGACCTCGCAGAGGCTCAAACCAGTGACCTTCTTGCTGTGAGGTGAACATGCTACCCACTGCGCCTTCGTTTTACATTGTTTTGTTTAGTTTTGTTTTGTATCGTTTTGCTTTATTTTTATTCCTCTGTTTTGTTTTGTTGTCGCATACCTAGAGGAAAAAGAAGCAGGAAAAAACACTGAAGCAAATAATAAACTGCAACTGATATAACATCAGTTCATTGTTAAATTAAATTAAATTAAATTAAATTAAATTAAATTAAATTAAATTAAATTAAATTAAATTAAATTAAATTAAATTAAACTAAATTAAATTAAATTAAATTAAATAATACAGTTATTATTAAACTGATTAAATAATTAAAATAATTTTAACACATTTAAATAAAATTAATAATATTAATAAACAGCCTTTGATGCAGACAAACAAACAAACAAACAAACAAACAAACAAACAAACAAACAAATAAATAAAAAAATAAAAAAATACAGTAATTAGGTATTTTTATTACTATATTTGTTTATTATTATATTATATTATATTATATTATATTATATTATATTATATTATATTATATTATATTATATTATATTATATATACATTGGTAGTCATGTCAGGTGAGGCTGACATGCTTCTCTAAAGCGTTTTCCTTTAACTAATTCTGTTTAATTATCATTATTAAAATTATAGTTTGCATTTATTATGACAACAATACATAAATCATCTACTCTATGAAGCCACTTTCGATCACTTTGCAAGTATAATTGCAATTATAAAGTAGCAGTTCAGAGTGCTTCAGCAGCAGTCTATCTGAAGGTGACAGTGTCAGTAAGGATTTGCATGTTTAACTCCGGAACATAAAGCATTAGTGCCCTATGCAGAGGAGGTCATTGCCGCTCAATGTATCATTAATAAACAACACACATAAGTAATAGACTGAACGCTGGATAGAGGCCGAACAATCACATCACCGCACATTTACGTTTAAATAATGTAAGTACCCACAATCCCCTAAGAATGTGTGACCTCTGCAATCATCAGGGTTTTCCCTGCATATTCATTTTTCATCTTTATTTCTATAGTGCGTTTACAATGCAAATTGTTCCAAAGCAGCTTCACATAGAAGTTTTAGTAAATTGAAACTGCTTATTATTATTATTATTATTATTATTATTATTATTATTATTATTATTATTATTATTATTATTATTATACAAACAAAATAATATAAACAAAAAATTATTATAGATCAAACGGAAAAAGTATTATGACTTTGATTCACACATAACTAATAAAATGCAGTTATTAAAATAGCAATTAAATCAATATGTATTTATTATTATTATTATTATTATTATTATTATTATTATTATTATTATTATTATGAGTATTATTAGTATTAATAAATTATTATTGTTAATATTAAATTATCAGAAATAATACAAATGAAACGAATCAATCAATAAATGAATAAATCTCTTCAAATGGTTCAAGTAACAACAAATATAAATAAAAAATGTCTTATAGATCAAAGGGAAAAAGTATTAATAATACCTTGATTCATGCATAAATAATAATATGCAAAGTTATTAAATTGACAACTGTTGACATATATAAAAAATCTATATGAATAAATACTTGTTATTATTATTATTATTATTATTATTATTATTATTATTATAGTTAATTATTAAATTCATGAAAATAAACCAAACAAGCAAACAAATCATTGAATAAATCTCATTAAACAGTTCAAGTAACAACAAATATAAATAAAAAATGTTTTCTAGATCAAATGAAAACAAGTAATAATATACCTTGATTTACACATAACTAATAATATGCATAACTATTTAACTATTACTATCTAACTATTTAATATTATTAAAATAACAATTTTTGACATACAAAAACTGACTATATAAATATTTATTATTATTATTATTATTATTATTATTATTATTATTATTATTATTATTAAATTCATAGTATTAAAACAAACTAAACGAACCAATAAATGAATTAAAATGACAATTGAAACATGTAAAAACTGACTGACCGATATCTCTCTTTTTTCCTGGTCTCTGTTATAAATAGTTTGCATGCTTCAGGAAAGTGGCCAAATCTTTGCCATATGGATTTAGTTGTAAACGCCACATCAAAACCACCACTGCATACTGTTCTAAATGAGACTGAATGGAGCCAAACACGTGACCTCTTTACCAACACCACTTCCATTCACATGGGCACTAAATACCAATGTTAAAAGAAAAGTTCACTCGAATATTAATCTTCTGTCATTATTTACTCAGTCTTTTCATATTCAGACGCTTTTTCCCCCTCACAATGGGAGAAGTTTTGAACAGCTGAGCTTGTCACTTTTCCTGCAATTAGTTCCCATGGTTACTGAGGCTTTCAAAGTGCTATAAAATGACGATAAATAGTTCAAATAGTTCTGAAAATGACATAATAGATTTGTTTGAGGGACAGACTCGAATTTAAAGGGACAGTTCACGTAAAATGGAGAATTCTGTCATCATTTGCTCGCCTCCTGCTGGTTTCAAACACATGTGAGTTTCTTTCTTTTTTATTGTTGAATGCAAAAGTAGGAATAATGTTGGTAACAATACTGCTGAGGGTGTCACGGTGATGCAGTGGGTAGCACGAAAGCCTGACAGTAAGAAGGTTGCTGGTTTGAGCCCCGGTTGGGTCAGTTGGCATTTCTGTGTGCAGCTTGCATGTTCTCCCCGTGTTTGCATGGGTTTCCTCCGTGTGCTCCGGTTTCCCTGACAGTCAGATACCCTTTCAGCTGCAGCACAATACTGGGAAACATCCATGCACTCTCACATTCACACACATACACGGCCAATTTAGTTCTTCTTATTCACCTATAGCGCATGTGTTTGTAAACTCCACACAGAAATGCCAACTGACCCAGCCAGGACTCGAACCAGCAACCTTCTTGCTGTGAGGCAACAGTGCAATTTACTAGTTGGTAAAGTACTTTAAAGTACTATAATATTTTCACCCTGATATATTGCACTCTCCTTTGTACTACTCCACTGACCAGCTTAATTGATAATGACAGCAAACTGAACTGAGATTTTAAAGTCCTTGCAGTCTTTATTGTGCTGTTTTGCAAACCTGAGGGGGAAAAAAAAGAAAACATGTCTCTGAAAGCAATTTTTGGGCCCATTACAGTAATTATCTCAGGTAATTAACCTGAATCATCTCTGAAAATGAATGTCAAGTGAAAATACACAGCATTAAGGCCATATTGCAGCGATTAGACCGGATCCTGTGATGTGAACGCAAGTCAATGGAATTATTTTGGGAATGTTTATAGTAAATGTGGCATCCAGCTGGCGGTGAATAAACACACATTTGAGACTTGACTGCGAAACAGATGCTACAGTCAGAAAGACAAGATACTCGCAGGTTGATTTACTTGCAATGCATTGTGTGTGTGTGTGTGTTTGTGTGTCTGTGTGTTGGGGGGGGAGGGGGGGGGGGGGGTTCAAGCTGTTGTGTCACTTAGTTTTAGCCCCATTTAGATTAAAACATGTTCTTGTTCAATGTGTTGGGATTTGACATGAGCAGAATGGTTAATGTATGCTTATATACCTTGACTTGTATACACATTTATGACTCACTGTTTTATAGTATATTAAAGACAACATTATTAGCTCTTCTGTGAATTAAAAATTTACAAGAATAAAACAAATTTGTCAATTAATAAAATTCAAGGACATCAATTACTTTATTATTTATTTTTCACATTTTTTCTTTAATTTAATTTAATTTAATTATTTTATTTTATTAATTTATTTATTTTTTATTTATGATTTATTTATTTTACTTTATTTTATTTTATTGTAATTAAAAAAAAAATCTTTATTTTATTTTATTATTGTTTTTATTTTACTTTGTTTTATTTTTATTTTTATTTATTTTTTATTCCTAATTTAATTAAATTTAATTATTTTATTTTATCTTATTTTATTTTATTAATTAATTATTTTTTATTTATCATTTATTTATTTTACTTCATTTTACTTTATTTTAATTTTTAAAAGTTTTTTATTCTTTGTTATTTTATTATTGTTTTTATTTTACTTTGTTTTATTTTTATTTGTTTTTTATTCTTAATTTAATTTAATTTAACTATTTATTTTATCTACTAAAGTCAATATAACAAGCCTATTTAAGATATAATATAATATAATATAATATAATATAATATAATATAATATAATATAATATAATATGTGTATTAAATGTGTGATAAAAATTTTATTATCATTATTTTTTTATTTTTTTATTAAAGCAAAAACTATTCATGAATGTATTAATAAATTACTAATCACCATCAATAACCATATTAATAACTGTAATCAATCAATAATGCAAAAATAAATAAATAAATCTGTGCAAGATGATGCAAACATTCCTATTTCTATTCATTTTCACATTGTTATACTTCTTATTCTTCACATTTATATTTCTCCCCACCGAACGATTCATTTCTACGGTTAAACACGCATTAGCCAAAGAAATGAGAAGAGGCTGTGTGTAATTTTGGTTAGTAAATGAGCTCCAAACACATGTTTTTCAGCCCTCTGCTGTGAAATGCTTCACATTTGCTTGTAATGTGACTTGGCTTGAAGCACCACATCACCTCACATCCACCTCATTCCCTTCTTTATGGGAAGACGTCTAAATTGAGCACGATTGCATAATTTGAAATTATCTTTAAACAATCCAAGGGCAACTTTAGCATATTGGTAGTGCTGTGCCACTGCGACTGCTGACAGCGTGTTGAAGATGCAGATAAAACACAGCATTTTGAAGACCCAGCTGGCTCGTGCTCATGTGTAGGTATGCTGTTCTGTGTGTGTCCACATATTTTGTGTTTGGTTGCAATACATAAATTGCACACGCACAGAGTTATTTAATGGTGTTTGCTAAGGCAAGCATCACTTATTGCTCACATTTGCGGTTCGCGGGGTTTAAGCGCCCTGCGCTGTTGTGCTATACGGTCATGAATTAAACCTCAAACTGTGTCCTGCTGTAGCAGAGGTCCAGGACCCGCCAGTGAGACACAACTGCAAGAGATGCAAGATGACTTACAATTATTCCAGATAAGACAGAGACGTTTACTTTGCTTTGATTTGCCCTTTGTTTTGTTTGCTTTTGTTTTTGGGTTTGTTTTGTTTGGCTTTCTTTTGGTTTTATTTAGCTTTGCTTTGATTTATTTAGTTTAGTTTAGTTTAGTTTAGTTTAGTTTAGTTTAGTTTAGTTTTGCTTTGCTTTGTTTTGATTTGATTAGATTTTTTTTCTTCTTTAATTTTTTAATTTTTTATTTGCTTTTGTTTTGATCAATTTTTTTTATTTGATGGGTTTTTTGCTTTTTGTTTTGATTAGATTTTTTTTTGATGGTCTTTTGCTTTTGGTTAGCATACTTGTTTTTTTTTTTGTTTTGTTTTTTGCTTGTTTGTTTTTCTTTGCTTTGTTTGCTTTGTTTAGGTTTGGCTATGTTTTTGCTTTGCATTTTGTTTTGTTTGTTTGTTTGTGTTTGTGGTTGGTTTTGTTTTGCTGTTTTTAGCTTTACTTTGCTTTATTGGGGTTTGGTTTGGTTTTTTCATAATATATAAATACAGATGTATATGATCACAATGCATATTTTATTCAAAAAGAACCATTGAAACCAATAAAATGCTTGTTTTTACTTAATTTGAATGAACACTATTTTAATTATGTACATTTAAATTAAAAGTTTAAAGTTTTACATTTACTTTAAAATATTATTAAAAGTAAACAAAAATTAACAAATATAAATAGTTATTAATAATCATATTTAATCTTTCTACACTGTAAAATATTGCTGTAAACTTGGAGTACTACTGCCAATTTTGGTTGCCAGCAATACTGTAAAATTTACAAGTGCACTGTAAATAAACAATTACAATGTTTCTGTGGTTTACTTTATTATTTACTTTACAGTGCACTTGTAAATTTCACAGTATTGTTGCCAAACAAAATTGCAAGTAGTACTGTAATTTTTACAGCAATTTTTACAAGCATGCTGTTAATTAACAATTACAACTATGCTTTAAAACTATAGAGCACAATTGAAATTGTTATTTCACCTATATTCATCTATCTATCCATCCATCCATCCATCCATCCATCCATCCATCCATCCATCCATCCATCCATCCATCTATCACACCAATTGAACATGACTAAGATATTGCCATTGTGGTTTGTCACCAGAACTCCATATTGGGGGGCTATAATGTAAAGTAAAGCTTTTTTATACATATGAAATATGATTTTTGTCAGATGGACAATAAAACACATTAAACAGAAGCTCACAGACTTCAGTACGAAAGATCTGAGCCATCAAGTCTCCTTTGAAAACAGTTAAGTCATATGTCTTTTATTTCTTTATCCATTATCCACTGTCTGAGTGTCTTTTTTGGTTAAAATATCTGTTAATGTCATATGTAACTGGAAAAGTTCTGGGTATGTGCCCTTAATACGACTTAAGATGTGCACATTAAAGATTTAAGCATAAAACAACTGCTATTTGAATTCACAGTGACAGTTTTTGAGCAACAAAAGCAGCAGAACTGGACAGACAGGATGAGGATGATATTGCGTGACAAACGAATGCCTTGTGTGACACAGTTTGTTCGAGAATATGAAACAAAATCAGACTCCAAGACGTCTAGCAGCTGATGGGAAATACTAAGAGAAATTCATAGTAACAACAGACTGTGAGAAAAAGCTGCTGACGCCCTTTCAAGTAACCCAAAATACTATCATTACTCATAATTACATCCGTTTATCTACAAACACCTCCGCCGAGAGATACAATTACGGCACTGTATAACAGAATGATATTATTAGTAAACTACCATAACACAACAATGCTAACGAGCAGAGACAGTACGAAATAAAGTGATTATCCCAAGTTTAAAGGGGTCATGAAGTACCTTTTTCATTATTTAAAATGCTTTAAAGTCTGTTTATTATGTTATTTATTCTCAGCTGAACTGAAACTGAGGTTTAATTCATCCATCCATTCATCCATCCAACCGAGTCCTTCCATCCATCCAAAAATTCACCCATCCATTATTCCATCCACCCATCGATCTATATATCCATAAATTCATACATCCATCTATTTATAAATTCATCTATCCCTTAATCCATCCATCTATCGATCTATCCATCCATTCATCCATAAATTCATACCTCTATCTATTTATAAATTCATCCATCATTTATCCATCCATAAATCAATCCATCCATGCATAAATCCACCCATCCATTCATCCACAAACCAATCCATCTATAAACCAAACCATCCATCCGTCCATCTGTCCATCTTTTTAACTAGAACTACACCAGCATTCTATCACTACTATTACTGACTGCCTGATTTGCTGGAATATTTCACAATCTGAAATATTGGTATGTTTTTTATTTTTATTCTCTTTTCTCCGACTATGTTAAGCTGCTGTGACACAATCTACATTGTAAAGTATATACATACAGTAATTGTGAAGTAAACAAATATTTTCTGTCTTGTTTTGACCCTTCGAAAACACCCAAACACACCTTTAATAACAAAATAAATAAATTATTAAAAAATTAATATAATAATAAGTATAATAATAAGAAAAATAATAATAAGAATAATAATATTGACAATATCAACAACATCAACAAAAATAGCAATAATTAAAATTAAATAAATAATTAAATTATTATTATTATTATTATTATTATTATTAGTAGTAGTAGTAGTAGTAGTAGTAGTAGTAGTATTAGTAGTAGTAGTAGTATTAGTTACTTTCAAATCCAAAATAATCAGAAAATTGCAGAAACAATCAGATTTTTTTAAAATAACTCGAATTAGCTGAAACTGGGCAGAGTTAAGCAGGCAGTGTATTGGAAATAGTTAAAAAATATGAGTCAGTGGGTGGAGCTAAAGTATAAAAGTAGATGTGGAGGCGGAGTTAGGGGAACTTGCATTATAAAATTTGTGATTTACTTCTACATTTGTGATTTTGTGATTTACATTCTACACATTAGTTAGTGGGTATAGAGCTGAATAGGCAGTAATGTAGAAGTTGACACTTAGGCAACACTATTGCATAATAATAAAGTCTTTGATTTACTACAAAATGATAAGTCAGTGGGTGGAGCTAGACAGGCAGTAATTGAAGTATATGTGAAGGCGGAGTATGTGCCAAAAGTATGTGCCAATGAGTAGAGCTAAAGATCCAGGTATGTATTATAAGCTGTATATGTGGAGTTTAAACCACACTATTACATTATAAAACTGCTAATTCACACATGTGGTTACGGAAGACTAACTTTAAAATAAGCTGTTTTTAAATTCTGTGTTGTATTTTGAAAATAACAGGATGTTTTTTGTACAATAATTACCTCTTATATCTCCAAAGATAAAGGGGATTTTGATTTCCCGGTCCATAACCCTTTTAATGCTTTTATACTGCATCTGACCTCTCGCTTTCTCACTCATTGTAAATCTGGCTCTTTTCGTCCTACCAAAAATCAGCTGTCCGCTCTCATGCTGAAGCCAGTCATGCTTGAGCACCCCGGGCTGTGAACCCTTCTGGAAGAAAATGACTCTGCATGATCATATCTGCACTTGAAGTATGATACTAAAATACAGATATTTTAAAACGAATCCGGCTTAATGATGTTAAAGAGGACAAAACACATTGTATTTTAATACATGATCAGATAAAACATGATGTCCTGTGACAGTCCATCTACAATGGTTTAAATCACGGTTTTGTATAATTATTTATATATGTAGAATTAATTAATTAATTAATTAATTAATTCATTCATTCATTCATTCATTCATTCATTCATTCATTCATTCATTCATTCATTAATTAATTAATTAATTAATTAATTCATTCATTCATTCATTCATTCATTCATTCATTCATTCATTCATTAATTAATTAATTTATTTATTTATTTATTTATTTATTTATTTATTTATAAATGTATTTATTTATTTATTTATTAATTATGTGTGTATTTATTTATTTATTTATTTATTCTTTGTTTATTAATTAATTAACTAATTTATTTATTTATTAATTAATTAATTTATTTATTTATGTGTTTGTTTGTTTGTTTGTTTGTTTATTTATTTTAGTTAATTAATTAGTCAAAATTGTACACAGTTTTATTAAATGGCATGTATATATTTATAGTTTTCTGTTTTTAATTGTCAATGTTAGTTAAAAATTTATTTATTTATTTATTCTTTTATTTTTTTATTTTGTTGTAATTATTTTTATAAATAATTTCAATTTTAGAAATAATAATACATTATGCTAATATTACAATAACATAAATATACAGGCTGGATACATACTGTATGATCTCATATATCCTTCTTCTTCATTCATTTTCCTTCAACTTAGTCTCTTTATTTATCAGGGGTCACCACAGTGAAATGAACCACCAACTATTCCAGCATTTCTTTTACACAGTTGATGCCCTTACAGTTGCATCCCAGTTTAGTTTATTCAATTCACCCAAATGCATATCTTTGGACTGCGGAGGAAACCAGAGCATCGAACCAGCGGCCTTCTTGCTGTGAGGCAACCACTGAGCCACAGTGTCGCCCATTATATATTCGTAAATTCATTCATTTTCTTTTTGGCTTAGTCCGGTTAATAAGCTTCGGTCGCCACTGTCGAATGAACCGCCAACTTATCCAGCATATGTTTTAGCAGCGGACGCCCTTCCAGCTGCAACCCATCCCTGAGAAACATCCATACACACTCATTCACACATATACATAATTTTAGCTTGCCAATTCACCTATAGCACATGTCTTTGGATTTGTGGGGGCACCCGGAGGAAACCCACGCCAACACGGGGAGAACATGCAAACTCCACACAGAAATGCCAACTAATTCAGCTGGGATTTGAACCAGCGACCTTATTGCTGTGAGGCGACAGTGCTAACCACTGAGCCGTCGTGTCGCCCATTATATATTTCTCTTAATTATTATTTTCATATATTTGTTCTTTGTTTGTCGGCATTGTGTTTGAGGGCATGACATGAATCGAACCTCCTGTAAATGAAAAAATAATCAAACAGGAGAGCATTGATTCTCCTGTCATCTTCCGTAGTTCCATATAAATGGAAATCCCATTGAAACCCTATTACACATTTCCATTCGAGCAGCCACGCTTCTACACACGCGCTCTGATTAGCCGCGAGCTCTCTTGACACCTGAAGCACGAGAATTTTCAGGGAGATTTTGCTCCGTGCAACACAAATACTGTAGTATTCTCACAGCAGTCTCTTCTTTGCAGTTTCTAGGATGATTGTGGCTCTCGGGACCCGCAGGCCTCACTTTTTTATTTTATTTTAAAACACCACCACATACATCGGGACGCAATTACACAGCTTCACGCCAACTTTCCAGCCACATTATTAAGACTTTTTTTGTGGTTGGTCAGTTTTAATCTTGATCTATCTAAAACCGAATGTATCTATATTATTAGATCATTTTCTAGATACTAACAAAGACTATAGAATACACATGACATGGCACTTGTGTACTTTTTTGAATGGGGCACAGTGTCACTGTGAATATGGTGAATGAAGCCCCGCCTTCTAGTACAGGAGCCAATCAGCGGTCGCAATATGGCAAATAAAGCCCACATTCTAGTGTAGGAGCCAATCAGCGATTGCTATACAATAACAATTTTCCGGAGGAGGGGCTTGTACCAGATGTGAGTTTCTGCAGATTTTGTGTGACATTTGGAAATAAAACTAAATATATAGTTGTTGTTTAATTTTATTGGTTATTCCAATTTTATTTTTAATTTTTATTATAATTTTTTATTATTTATTATTTTTAATTAAAGTTTAATTTTATTGGTTATATAGTTGTGCTAGTTTTTGGTATTTATTTTAGGTTTAAGTGTAATTTAAAGGCTTAAGAATTAGGCAGATTAGAATAATTAAGCAAGTCATTTGACAACAGTGGTTTGTTTGGTCAATGCTCAAAGGGGGCTAATAAAATTGACCTTAAAAATTTTATTAAATTAAACATAAAATAAATAAAATTAAAAACATTTAATTTAAAACTGTTAATTCCGTTTAAATAAAAGACATAAGAAGATAAATAAATAAATGACATGTAGAAAGAATATTTTTTGTTTCTGTTCAGATAATAACATTATTTGGATCTAGTGTTACTTATAATAATATTTCTTAAAATAACTATAAAAATAACTAAAATACTATAAAATTGTTTAAACTCAATTTGAAATAATAACAACAAACTAACGCAAAAAAATGTGTTATTACCCAGTTATCTAGGCAAGTCAAAAGGTAATTAGGCAAGGCATTGTATAACAGTGGTTTGTTCTGTAGACAATTGGGAAAAAACTGCTTAAGGGGGATAATATTATTGATATTATTAAAAAATAATAAAAAACGCTTTTATTCTAGCTGAAATAAAACAAATAAGACTTTCTCCAGAAGAAAAAAAAAAGTTATTGGAAATACGGTGAAAAATTCCTTGCTCTGTTAAACATCATATTTGAAAAAGAAAATTCACAGGAGGGCTAGTAATTATGACTTCAACTGTATTTCCGTTGTTGTTTTTTTTTTGTTGTTGGTTTTTTTTTTTGGGGGGGGGGTGGTGGGGGGTTTGGGTGGGGGGCAGAGTCTCGGAAGGTCTGGAGCTTGGCGATCTCTGAAACGAAAGCACTTGAGCTTGTAATGACCTCAATCCCTAAATAGGTGCTTTGTGAGTCGAATAAGTGAATTTGTACACAGATGGTGGAAGAGAAATAGCGCAACCCATTTATCCATCTAATACCCTTTCATGGGCCGTTGCCCCGCACTTGACGGGGTTTGTGTGTTTTGAGGTTAGATTCTTCAGAAAAGCAATTACCAAGCGCTTTAGACAAAGTTTATTTGGTTGGAAGGTTAACCACTAGATTTATGCAGAAGCAAAGATGCATTTAATACCAGTGACTTAAAATTCATTTAATGGCAGTGACCTTTTTTTACTATTTTATATGTATTTTTAGTGACGCAAGCATATAAACTGTATTATAAGCAGCACTTTGTGTTTGTTTTTTTAGACATTTAACGAAAGAAACCAATCCAGTAGAATAATAGTATGGAATTAACTGATAAGGTATATATATATATATATATATATATATATATATATATATATATATATATATATATATATATATATATACACATACAGAGTTTCATTGCAAAACGAGATATACATTTTGAGAAATGTTGGTTATTTTACATTATTATTTACGACATCAACAGTCAAGTTCATTCTCAATTTTTATACATTAAACTATCACTTGAGCTTAGTGAAGGCCAGGAACACAATATTTTCAAATCCAGGATATTTTTATTTAACTTTATGTCCAAAAATAGTTCATAAATAAGTAAAAAGAAAAAAATTCCAAAATGCAACATATTAATCTTAACATTGTCAAACATCTTAAACTGGTTAAAAAACAACACCTCATAAATATATGGAATAGTATATACAAAGACTGATTAATAACAACAAGATTCTGAGTTAATAATTTTGGCCAGAACGTGCAAAATTTATTTATTTTTATTTTTATTTTTATTTTTGCAAAACGCTATATTCACCTTAGGCTGTATTCTAATACCATTAAGAAAAGCTAGTGAATCAATGTTTTGTTTGATAAGTAAGATTAAGTTAGTTAGATAAACTATATGAAGAAATATTTAAACAAATGAACAAATATACATACAGGTATCTAATGAATACCTCTGACTTTAAAATATTACATTCACTTGTAATTTTTTTTCCTCCAGTGATGCAAGTACAGGAATTACACCACTAACTAGCCGCTCGAGGGCGAGGAACAATTTCTCCTGCATTTAAAGGGAGGGAACCATCCAACCCAAGGCATAATTAAATAGCTGGGTTGTTGTAATTGAGCAATTTATCCCAGTGCATCGGATAATTTGTCTCATGCTACTGGCATAACTTATTTATGCAGTCAGGTGGTGTGCTTTTTAAAAACGCTGCTCGTGAGCTTTTGCCAAACACAATCAAAGGTGATTTTAATTTGTCAAAGTGCTGAATGTACAATTGTCATATCAAGATGATAAAAGCGCTGTGGTGTTTGTGATCTATTTTTGAACACATCATTCATCTCACTGGAACTCTGTGTTATTATAATAAAAACTGCTTAAAATATGTTTATTAAAATGCAAAAAAAAGGATAATAATTACCTCTTGAAAAATGATGTTAAGAAGTTTGACTAAAATTTAACTTTAAATAAAATAAATTGAAATGCTCATTTAAAGTTAAAGTCGCAGTACTTGTAACATGTAATAATATAAAATCAATAACAAATAAAATCAAAATATAAAAAATGAGAAATGTGAACAAAATAATTTTGAGTTTAATTAAAATAAAAAAATAAATAAATACATCTAAAATAGTACAAGTGTTTACCACCTTTATTTAAACACAAAGAACTTATTAAAATTATGTTGTATTTTATTTGCCAGCACGGTGGCTCTGTGTGTAGCACAATCGCCTCACAGCAAGAAGGTCGCTGGTTCGAGCCCCAGTTGAGTCAGTTGGCATTTTTGTGTGGAGTTTGCATGTTCTCCCTGTTGCGTGGGTTTCCTCCGGGTGCTCCGGTTTCCCCCACTGTCCAAAGACATGCGCTAAAGGTGAATTGAATAAGCTAAATTGGTCGTAGTGTATGTGAGTGTGTGCAAAAGTGTGCGTTTCCAAGTGTTGGGTTGCAGCTGGAAGGGCATCCGCTGCGTAAATCATGTGCTGCATAAGTTGGAGGTTCATTGCACTGTGGCGACCCCAGATTAATAAAGGGACTAAGTCGAAAAGAAAATATATTATATTATATTATATTATATTATATTAATTATATTATATTATATTATATTATATTATATTATATTATATTATATTATATTATATTATATTATATTATATTATAGTCATATGATGGACGCTGACAAAGGAGGGTGGATTCAAATGGCAAATTTATTATGAGAATGGTCAGGCAAGCAACACAGGAACAAGCAGATGTATACGGGCAATCCAGAGTCGTGGTCAGTAGACAGGCGGATGGTCAAAAGCAGGCAGCAGACAGGAATAAACAATACAACAAAGCAATAGTCTAACATTGAAGGCAAGGGTAACACGTCGTGATGTTCACAAAACATATAAACAAGACTCAGCCACAATGTGTGTGTGTGTGTGTGTGTGTGTGTGTTTGTGTGCCGTGTTTATAGCCAATTTGATTAGTCCTAAACAGCTTTAGCTTTGTGTGTTTCAAAGGTGAACCGGAATAGGTGTGAGAGTGCAGGTTTGATGGTATTTGTAATTCATTTGGTGGCAGATTTGTAGTTCTCTACTACTTGTGACAGTTTTATTATATTATATTATATTATATTATATTATATTATATTATATTATATTATATTATATTATATTATATTATATTATATTATATTTTATTATATTACGCAAATGTTGTGTTCCCATAGAAAAATAGATAGATAGATAGATAGATAGATAGATAGATAGATAGATAGATAGATAGATAGATAGATAGATAGATAGATAGATAGATAGATAGATAGATAGATAGATAGATAGATAGATAGATAGATAGATAGATAGATAGATAGATAGACTCAGCATACAGTTAGGTACAAAATCAGAATAATTTTGTCAAACTTAAATCAAAAAAGCTCAAATAAATTGTATTTTCAGCTTGAGATTAATCTTTGAACTTTAGTTTCATAAAGTGTTTTTCATATACATGCTTCAAACATAATTTGTTTTTAAGTGTATATTCATCTCTTTTGTTGTTCAGTAATTTGACATAGGTCATGGTTTAACTGTGTCTTAATATGCTAGAGGGATTGAGTGTTTTACAACTGAATTTACCTTTCAAACCCTTGTTCTCAAGGTCATGAAAATGCATTTCACTTTATGGATAATTTAATGTTATTTACTGTTAAATAAGTACAGTACTTCAGTAACATTTACCTCTACGTACTACACTTTTTTGAAAGGTTGTTTTGGAGGTCTCCTCAATCACATTCACATTCCTCCAGTGTTGAAAATCACTTGCATTTCCTTATAATCTGCAACATCAGCTCTTTTTTTTTTTAATGTCCAAATCAATTTGTTAAAGTATCCAGTTTCTACAAGTTATTTGTTTATTTATTTATTTATTTATTTATTTATTTATTTATTTATTATTTTTTAAAAATTTTGTTTGTTTGTTATTTTGTTTGACTCTGGTCTGATTGGTTAAATGGCCCAGTCTGTTGTGAAAGTTTGAAAGCAAATGCTAGGCTGGGTTATCAGGCTGCGTCCGAAACCGCCTACTACTCAATAGGTACTGCATCTGAATTTAAACGTACTACTCGGCCGTTAGAAAAGTACGTTCTATACAGTATGAACGTGAAAAGTATGAATGGAATTCGGACGAACTGCATCCGCCATTTTGTCATGGTCACGTGACCTACCTGCGTTAATTGCATCGCTTTACTCCCATTCATGAATTTGCTCGTGGGGCATCATGGGATAGCACAGCATGCATGGGATGCGCACTCCAGAATCTCGCCGGAAGAAGTAAGTCATCCGGGTACTTCTCACATACTGATTTTCGAATTCTATGAATTCGGACATACTACTTGGCTCGCATACTGATTTTAGCGTACTATATAGTATGGAAGTATGCGGTTTCGGACGCAGTCTTCAGTCCTGCAAAGTTTAGTTCCAACCCCAATCAGACAAACCTGGGCTAGCTAATCAAGCTCTTACTAGGCTTTCTAGAAACATTCTTGCAGGTGTGTTAAGGCAAGTTGGAGGTAAAATCTGCAAGACACCGACTCTCTAGGAGCGAGTTTGGACACCCCTGATCTAGTCTGTTGTGATTGTTTTAAATTAAATATGCGTTACTGTATCTGATTTACAGCTCTTCCTCAGCAGCCATGCAAACAGTATCAATGGCATCCGTTTTACTACAGTAAAAAGACGAAAGTGGATTTGCTTTTTCAACTGAAAGCGGCAACTGCAGTGTTTAAGGGTCAAAGCAGACGTTACTTAACAGTGAACGGTTCACCAGTAAAAAGGCTTCTTGGCCCGAAAAAAAGGTTTAAACTGTAAATGCCGGTTCATCTATTCAGCATTTCTTTTTTTTCCTCCATCATGTCAGATTTTCTCCTTGTGTTCCTCCAGGTTGAGCTCTGCTGGAAGCTGGAACGCTCTTCATGCGAGGGCGTCGCTCCTAATGTGGGCCGATTGTGCTAAAAAGCACCATTGTGCGTGGTTTCGCTGGGCTTATGCTTTCTGTGCATAATCTTAAAACAGCCAGGCAAGCAGGCGACACATCTCCTTTCATCTCAATCTTCCCACTTTCTTTTGCATAAGCCACTTTGTCTCTGTGAGTGTGGGGCCTTTGCTGAGACAAGCTGTCAGGCTCGTCTTCTGCATAAGGGGACTATAATTGATTAAGGGAGCTGTCTATCTGTGTGTACCATAATCAAGACCGTCCCGTGCTGGATCACATCACCGGGGGGACTGTGATGCAATTTCGCCTTGAATTTTTCAAACGGGCCAATTACAGTGAAGTTATTTATGAGAATGAGAAGTCATTCCTGGTAAACTTGCTCTACTATTGAGAGCACAACTACAGTTTGGGGAATAAGTATTGAACATGTCACCGTTTTTCTCTGAAAGCATATTTCTGAAGGCGCTGCTGACTTGAAATCTTCAGCGGATGTTGCTGATGACCAAATAAAATCTATATATGCAAAGAGAACAAAACGTATTAGTTAGAAGTTATGTGTAGTAAAATCAAATGAAGCAGGGAAAAAGTATTGAACACATGAATAAAGGAAGGTGTAGAAAGGCATGGAAAGCCCAGACAGCAGCTGAAATCTCTCAGTAGTTCTTCAGCAACCGTCTGCCCTTTGTCAGTGTAAATGAATATGAGTTGCTTCAGTCCATCTACATTTGCAGATGGTTAAGATGAAACCAGGAGGGACATTTCAGGAAGACAACGATCCAAATCACAGCCAAGGAAACTCTCGAATGCTTTCAGAGAAAGAAAATAAAGCTGTAGAATGGCCTAGCCAATCACCTGACTTGAATCCAATAGAGAATACAAAATAAAGATCAGATTTAATAGAGGAGACCCACAGAACCGTCAAGATTATTACTCGTTGTTGAAGTCTGTTATCACCTGAGCAATGCACGTAACTTCATTCTCTATATGAGAGGCCCATAACTCCATAACCCTATCTCCTTGTTTCATTCCATTGTTATAACACATAACAGTTTTTTTAATAATCTTTTTTATATTCTTATGTTTGTATTGTTTGGGATTTTACCAAAATCTCATTCCAATCCCAGAAAAAAAAAAAAAAAAACTGAAATTTTCAATACTTTTTTCCCCTACTGAATGTACTGATAGAATAAGGCTTTGAAACGGATAGATTTTTAAGATGAGGAAACAGTCCAAAAAAGTTGGCGATCATGAGTGACAAGGCGTGCGTTTTGTGTTTGTCTAATTTCGTACAAAATTCTTTGGCGTCAATTATATTGTCAGCGTGAGTGAAAAGTGTTGGAAATTACGTGAAAAGCAGTGTTTTGTTGACAGCAGATCTCCAGCGGCACGAGCAGACGCCTCAAAAACAACATCTTGCGTTTCAGTGGAAGCAGAAAACCTGACCTTCAGCTTGAACAATGTCACAAGTTTTGTAATTTGATTACTGTTCTACAAATAGCAAACACAATCTGATTATTAATTCAACCGCACATCAGAAGTTTTATTTCTAAAACTTGGCTCGGCTCCAGATTTAAATTGGATTTTGAGTATCAGATCTTCAGTGCTGCTGTAGACTTCCTGTCTGTTTCTTAACTATTTTAATGTCATAGCATTTTCTGAGAATAAAAATTTATTTTATAATGATGATGATGATGATGATGATGATGCTTATGACTACTATTATTATTATTGTTGTTGTTGTTGTTGTTGTTTTTGTTATTATTATCTGTGTTTATTTATTTATTTATTTATTTATTTATTTATTTATTTATTTATTTATTTATATATTTATTTATTTAAACAATTCCACATGTATTATTAATATTATTATTATTATTATTATTATTATTATTATTATTATTATTATTATTATTATTATTATTATTACTACTATTATTATTATTATTAACAGCAGCAACAACAACAATAATAATAATAATAATAATAATATTAATAATAATATGTCAAATATGTTACTGTAAAGTGCAAATTTGTTTTAATGTAATTCATTCTAAAAGTGTATTTAATATTCTTTTGTTATCTTATTATTTTGTTTGTTTAACAACAACAACAACAACAATAATAATAATAATAATAATTATTATTATTATTATTATAATTATAATAATAACAACAACAATTATTTTCATTAAACAATATTAAAATGAAACAATTATAAAATTAATAAATTATTAATTTAATGAAAAACAACATCAACAACAGCAAAAAATAACCAAATAATAATAATAATAATAATAATAATAATAATAATAACAAAAGAACTTATTTTATTATTAATAATATTATTATTATTATTAGTAGTAGTAGTAGTAGTAGTAGTAGTAGTAGTAGTAGTAGTAGTATTAGTAGTATTAATAATAATAATAATAATATTACTATTTATATTATTTTGTATTATTATTATTATTAATACTACTAATAATACTAATAATGAATAGTTATTATTAATACTACTACTACTACTAATAATAATAATAATAATAATAATAATAGTAAAGTAAGTAAAGTTTATTTATAAAGCACATTTACTTCAGTTTGGCACTGACCAAAGTGCTGAACAAAACCATAGCACACACTCTAAAAGAGTAAAAGATAACAATAAAAGTAATAATAGGAATAAAAGTATTACAGCAACAACCACAATAAAGATTAAAAGCCTGGGAATGCAATAGAATAAAAATGTGTCTTAAGTCTGGACTTAAAAATAGAGAGAGAAGAAGCACTTGTAATATCCGGTGGCAGCTGGTTCCACAAACGAGGAGCAGCGACTGCAAAGGCTCTATCCCCTTTCAGTTTAAGTCGTGACCGAGGAACATGAAGTAAAATTTTATTTGAGGACCTAAGAGACCGAGGAGTTGACTGTAAGTTAATAAGCTCTGATATATAAGAAGGTGCTTGCCCATTCAGTGCTTTAAAAACAATAAGTAAAATCTTGAACTGAATTCTAAAATTAACAGGAAGCCAATGAAGGGATGCTAAAACTGGAGAGATATGAGCATGTTTTTTGGTGCCTGTTAAAAGTCTAGCTGCCGCATTTTGAACCAACTGCAACCGTGCCAATGAGGATTGGGGGAGACCAACATATAGAGAATTGCAATAGTCTAGGCGGGACGTGATAAAAGCATGTATGACCTTTTCCAGATCTTGAAAGGAAAGAATGGATTTGAGTCTGGAGATGATCCTCAGCTGATAATAACTATTCTTAACCACTGAGCTAATTTGTTTTTCTAGACAAAGCTCAGAATCAAAGATAACACCTAGATTTTTTACTTGCGATTTAACATACGGTGCAAGACTTCCCAAGCCCCCAATATACGACATTCTTGTTTTTGAGGGGCCGAAGAGAATAACTTCAGTTTTGTCATTATTAAGTTGAAGGAAGTTTTTTGCCATCCAACATTTAATATCCTCAAGACAATTAATTAGAGACTGCAGGGAGTTCTGAGATTTTAAAGGAACATACAGCTGAGAGTCATCTGCATAAAAATGAAAAGATATGTTATGTTTCCTTATAATATTACCAAGAGGAAGCATATATAAGTTGAAGAGCATTGGACCCAGAATAGAGCCCTGGGGGACACCACACAGAAGAGGGGCAGATGTTGACATAAATTGGCCAACAGAAACTGAAAAAGACCTGGATTTCAGATATGACTGAAACCATTGAAGTGCTGAACCCTTTATGCCCACCCAATGTTCCAGACGTGACAGAAGTATGGTATGATCAACTGTATCAAAAGCAGAACTCAGATCTAGTAAAACCAAAACTGCATTACTGCCTGAATCTACCGACAGCAGTAAGTCATTCCACACTTTTAACAGAGCGGTTTCAGTACTGTGGTGCATAGTGAAACCTGACTGTAAAGGTTCAAGTTTATGGGACGATTTTAAAAAAGGCTGTAGCTGTGATAAGACAGCTCTTTCTAGAACCTTTGACATAAATGGAAGTTTAGAGATAGGACGGAAGTTATTTAAGCAATTTATATCTGCATTGGGTTTTTTAAGCAATGGCTGGACAACTGCATGCTTTAAAAACGCAGGGACAGTGCCTGAAACTAAGCAGGAATTAACAATTGCTTGTATACTAGAACCTATTGTGTTGAAAGTCTCCTTTAAAAGATTAGAGGAAATAGGATCACACGGCGAAGTTGAAGTTTTTGTCTGAAACACTAAACCCCTCAACTCAGAGAGAGACACTGGTTCAAAATTACAGAAGGTAGCTGAAGAAACTGTCGAGTCCACACAGGAACTAGGGCAGAGAGGGGCAAAAGAGGATCTGATATCAGCTACCTTCTCAGTAAAGAACCTTTTAAATCTCTCACATATCTCTGATGACTGCTCAATTTTGCATGAGGTACGTGGAGAAATTATTGCGTTAATTGTGTCAAATAAAATTTTAGGGGTGTGTGAATGTTTATTAATAATGTCTGAAAAGTATGTAGCTCTAGCCTTTTTTGCTGCTTTTTGAAAGTTTACTTGTGCATCTCTAAAGATTTCAAGAGAGACAACAAGGTGATCTTTTCTCCAGCGCCGTTCTGCTTTACGACAAATCTGTCTGAGTGAGCGAGAGAGATCATCCAGCCATGGCTGTGATTTCATTTTTGGATACTTATATTTTAAAGGAGCTACACAGTCTAAGATATCTGAACAAGAAGAATTAAAAAGAGAAATTAAATCATCAGGACTTGAGGAATGCTCAGCAGCAGCTAATATTGCTGTAGACACTTTGTTACTATTAAACATAGTAGAAAACTGATTTGCAGTGAGAGAGTTTATGCAGCGAGAGTGAAAACCTTCACTTTTTGTAGTACCAGAGAAGTATGACAGAGTAGTGTTAAAAACAATAGGCTTATGATCTGAGAAGGAGGCATCTTCAATGACAATATTTTCTATGGAAAACCCGTAGGACATTATAAGGTCCAAAGTGTGGCCTAGTGCATGTGTAGCACCAACAATATGCTGAGTAAATCCAAAAGAATCCAAAACATGCATAAACTCAGTTACCAAAGGCTTTCCAGGGCAGCACACGTGAATATTAAAATCCCCTAAGATTAATAAACGATCATAAGATGTGATTATATGAGAAACAAATTCAGAAAACTCCTTTATGAAACCTCTATCAGGCTTAGGAGGCCTGTAAACCAGAACACACAGAAAAGGAGTGGTATCCGATTCTATCAGAGCACATTGGGATTCAAATGTAGTGAAGTCCCCGACAGAGATAGTCCGACATCTGAACCAGTTTCTGAAAACCATAGCCACCCCACCTCCTTTCCCAATACATCTAGGAGTGCTGATAAAAGAACAGTTTAAAGGACAAAGTTCACCGAACACAGAGGACTCACCCGCTCCAATCCAGGTCTCAGTTAAAAAAAGGAAGTCCAAATTGTGGCTTGTAAAAAAGTCATTCAAAATAAATGTCTTATTGGACACAGATCTAGCGTTCAACAAAGCCATGTTGATGTGGGAAATGACTTGTAGATCTGACTGATGAACATAATCCAGTGATTTGATGTGTTGGAGATTTACGCCCCTACGTCGGATGCGCACCCGTGGAGGAGCTCCGAATTCGGCCAGCTGCCGTTTGTCCGGGAAGATAGGCAAGTGACAGGTGTATCTCACGTCCCACGAGCGTCGAGCCGGGTGCAAACCGCGGTGACCATACGTAGGTACAAATGAGCACGCAGTATGTAGAGCCAATGAAATAGAAATTTCCTTCCTCATCCTCACCCGGACACCTCCGCGATTTCCTCTTCTTCTGCGACGTTTTCGTTGATAGATAAGACAGCAGGGAAGCCGGCGAACAAACGCGGCCGTGGGAAAAGGAAACGATGAATAGCAGTAGTCATGTGTTATGGAGCAGTCTCTGGGTTGATTCTCCAACAAACCTCTAATGTTTAACAGTGCTTGGCGATCATATGAAATTAATGCATCAACGCAGCTCATGAATAAGAGAAGAAAAAGCACTGATAGAATGGTTGCCGAACAGACATTTAAAAATTGACGAGGCAAACGGCATGCCGACAAACACACAGGCGCCATCTTTTGCACACGTCACGTCCTAATAATAGTAATAATAATAATCAAAGCTACAAAAATAATCATAATAATTGTGCTGCATTGTTTCATGTTTGTTAATATTCTCCAATAAATAAAAATAATGTAAAGCATCTTTGTAAATACTGTCTAAAACACATTAATTAATGTTACTTTTGATAATAAACAAATGTACTAGTAAATAGTAAAATTACCAAATATATATTTTAAATACATACATTTGTCTTAATAGATAAGAAGCAATATTAAATATATCATTGTAAAGTGTTACTGTTTGCTTAAATATAATATTTAATATGACATTCTAATATTGTATTTGATATCCAACAACATAAAAGTATTAATAATAATAATAATAATAATAATAATAATAATAATAGTAATAATAACCTTCCATATGTCTTCAACTTGTTCAACTTGAACATATTATTCATGAGTGCACCATTAATGCAGTCAGGTTATCAAACACGCTTCTCTTTATATTTTAAAATTCATCCTTCGTGATAGTACTCTGCGACCAGTTCATTATCATAAGCACACTGTTCAGGTACAAAGATGCCTATATACATATTTATAGAGCTAAATGACATTTATATAAGGTTGAAAGGGGCTCCAAGCTGATACTGCATGGCAATGTGCTATGGTATGGATGGAGAGGTATTTTTAGATAATTGCCACTCGGATGGATTCAGGTCATCTGTGCGTCTGATTTAATTATGTTACATGTGCTGATATCTTGCCCAATCTTGGTGTTGATTCTAGATGTGAGTGACGTGACCTTGTGTGCCGCTCCACACCTGAAGGCGTTAAAGAGGACATGTGATTTTTTTTTTCTCTATGTTTAAGTCTTATAATCGGGTCCCTGGTGCATATACCAAGCCAGAAATGTGACAGAAGACAACACACTAATTTGATTAGATTAAGCTTCATTTTTTAAGGTTCCCCAGGGGTGTATAAAGTAATTTTTATAGAGAGTATAAATACAGTTGAAGTCAAAATTGTCATCATAGAAAGGATAAAGGAAAAAAAAAGTTATTAGAAATTAGTTATGTTTATAAATCTGTTGAAAAAAATATGTAGGCTATTTTGGTTAAACAGAATTTGGGGAAACTATACAGGGGGCTAATAACTCAGGATGGCTAACAATTCTGACTTCAACTGTACATTATCAATCTTTGTGGACTATTTGCCAAGTTTCCTTTCATTTTAGTGACTTGTTTTTCTGACCACAGTGTGCTCGCGTCTTTGGACGCTTGTAATAACAATGCCTCGTGGGCGTGGTCGCTTTAAAACTAATGAGATCAGACTGAGAAACTAGACATAGCGTTGGTTTCATGCTGCTTACTTTATCAAGCAATGTTTGTTTTCAACATGCATAGCTGTATTTAAAAGTAGACACTTCAAGCTTTCTAGAGAAACATGCCTCATCTGCGTGCGTTTTGTTTTCGCGGAGTTTCAGCGCATTTTACCGACGCGTTTCTAAAAGCAGTTCACGGAGAGAGAACAGACAGAATGCCTACACTGTTTGTTTTCCTTATTTTGCAAAAGCACACACGTTTGTTGTTGTTGTGAGTGTACACAACAAAAAGTAGACACATAACAGATTCTATTGATGTATTGATCTTATCTGTACGATCAAAACTGAAAGTGTAATTTAAGTTCATTTCAGCAGTTTGACGACACCACTGGTCAAAACGCGTATACGCGGTCTTCGACCCCAGAGGGTTAATCTGCAAGTTTAGATCTCCGCACTATTTCTGTATTTATATTATTTATACGGTATTTCTGGTTCATGCAATCTGTGCAATAATAAATAAACAAATAAAATGTCCTCAAATATTAAGGACCTTGTGGGTGAACTTTAGCATTTGAAAGAAATGTGACAACAGTTATACGTTTGGGCAAAATACTGAGCCATGATTATTATTTCACAAACGAGGGTCAGTTCAATTCTATTTCTGAAGCATAGGTCATGCTCTTCATGCTTTACAACCCTTCTCAGATAGTAATTGTTTCTCATGAGCACTTTAAATGATTGTCCGCATTCACAAGGGTCAGTTTCTTATTCTATAGCTCCCCAATTCCAGAGTATCTGTGTTTTCTCTCTCATGATATATGTAAAAATCCAAATATCATTCATTTTCCTTCAGCTTTGTCCCTTTATTTAATCAGGGGTCGCCACAATGGAATGAACCGCCAACTTATCCTGCATATGTTTTACAAAGCAGATGCACCTCCGGCTGCAGCTCAGTACTGGAAAACACCCATACACACTCATTCACTCTGGATATATTCATTCATTCATTTTCTATTCGGCTTAGTTCCTTTATTAATCTGGGTTTGCCACAGCAGAATGAACCGCCAAATTATCCAGCACATGTTTTACGCAGCGGATGCCTTTCCAGCTGCAACCCATCTCTGGGAAACATCCATACACACTCATTCACACTCATACACAATTTAGCCTACCCAGTTCACCTGTACCGCATGTCTTTGGTCGGTTGGGGAAACCGGAGCAACCAGAGGAAACCCACGTGAACGCAGGGAGAACATGCAAACTCCACACAGAAACGCCAAGTAACCTGCTGCGCCACTGCGTCGCCTATGGACATATTAGTTTATTCAATTCACCTATAGCACATGTCATTGGACTGTGGGGGAAACCGGAGCACCCTGAGGAAACCCACACTGACACAGAGAGAACATGCAAACTCCATACAGAAATGCTAACTGACCCAGTCAGGACTTGAACCAGCGACCTTCTTGCTGTGAGGCAACAGTGCTAGCCACTAGTCTAGAAGTCTAGTTTAAATATATAATGCTTTAATCCCCTATAGTGGCCATTTTGGCTGCTTGAGATTCACCTGTGTTGTTGTTTCAGGGGTTTTAGATTAGCAGACCCCGCCCTCTTCTGTAAAGCAGGAGTTAATTTGCATTTAAAGGGACACACGGAAATATTGTTAGTTTCCTCACTCTCAATAAGGAGCAAATTTGAAAGGCTACAATAAAATAATGGATCCATGGGGTATTTTGAGCTGGATCTTCACACACACATTGTGGTGACGCCAGAGAATTGCTTTACATCTTCTGAAACGGGGCATAATATGTCCCCTTTTATGTCTCAGCATATTCACATGAGGAAATGTGTTTGTGCGTTTAAACATAAGACTGAAAGGATGAGCACGATCATTTTTATCATCAATTTTTTTTTCATTGTCTTGTTTTTTGTCTTCTGGCATCCTCCACTGACTCCATGGCTTTTAATTTTACAGATCTTAACCCGGAGGAATAAGCCCTGATTTAACAGCCTTCAGGCGGCCTAGCAGGTGTTCTGTTGAAGCATGCCAAAAGATCTCTTTGAAACATGCTCAGTCAGTTCTCCGTCAGTCACTGGACGCAGCAGGAGACTCGTGCAGCGCCATAAGCGAATCTGCACATCCTTTTTGTCCTGTCGTTGCATCAGGAGCTCTGTCATTTTTTTTTACAGCACGGCTCTCTAAACCCTTGATTCTGATTGCAGTACTGTGTGCTAAGAAGTGAGACAATATGCAATTAGCTGGTCATTAAGGTCATAAACGTGAAAGGATTTAGTTTGTGATGGCTGTGCTAGTGGGAGACTGATTAAAATCTTTAATACGTAATTGACTCACATTTCCAATAAATGAACAACGAGAGCAAAAATAGTGATTTGTGCATGAATTACAAGGAATCATTAGTGGATTTTAATAATGCCTCTTTGTCTTTTTAAGAATAATAATTTGAGTAAAATAATTCCACTCTAAGAGTAAAAAAAATAAAAAATAACAGACACAGTTCTTAGCATTTTTATTTATTTATTCATTTATTTATTTATTTATTTATCAAAACTATTTATTAAATTTTATTTAGTATTTTTTTTATTTTTTATTACATTTATTTAATTTGTTTATTTATTTATTTAATTTTATTTATTTATTGATCTATTTCTTATTTATTTAATTAATCGTTTAATTATTTTTGATTTAATTTAATTTATATATTTTAGTTAATTGTATTTTATTATTATTATTATTATTATTATTATTATTATTATTATTATTATTATTGTTGCTATTATTATTATTATTATTATTATTATTATTATTATTATTATTATTATTATTAGTTATTTTCTTTTGTTAATTTATTTTGCTAATTTAATTTAATTAATTAATTTATTTATTTATTTATTTATATTAATTTATGTATTTATTGATATATTTTTATTATTTATTTAATTTGAATTAATTTAATTGATTTATTTTTATTTTATTTATTTAAAAAAATTTTAATGTTTAAATTTATTATTATTTTTCTATTTAACTTAATTTATTAAATTTTTATTTATTTAATTGTATTTATGTATTTATTGAACTTTATTTATTCATTTACTTGTATTTATTTATTTAATTTATTTAATTATTTAATTATTCAGTTTTATTTTTATCAATTTTTAATTGTATTTCAATTTATTTATTTATTTAATTGTAATTTTAATTTAATTTATTTTATTTTGCTTATTTATTTATTTATTCTCAGCAGGGCTGTTTTTCCTTCATGTTTTTAACATGTAGTTCATAAGTGGGCAAATGAATTGAGATTAGAGTGCGCATATGGCAGAATCAGTGTGAGGCGTTGAGAGCACAGCTGGGCCGCTCTGCTGGCTGATTTACAGACAATTGTCACACGCGTGTCCACTTTAACAGAGAGAGAAGGCCCTCATTAAACTGATCAAAGAGTTGCAGAGACACCCGGAGGCTTGACTCTGGGGAACAGCGGCGTCATGAGAACAACACACACACACTACATCTGGAAGCAAAGATGAGTTACAATGGATCACACAGTTAGGAACAAACAAATGGACCATTCTAGTTTGATAATCGGCTAGATAAATAAAAGAAAATGTGTAATATGGTGGTTTTTCTGTGGTCAGGGGCTGCTAGATGTTAGTTGAAAACAAACACACACACACACACACACACACACACACACACACACCCACCCCCCCCCACACACACACACACACACATTGTACTTGTATAATAGGGACTCGTTATAGACATAATGCCTTGTATATTGTACAGACTCTATATTCCATCTATACAAAAAAAAAAGTTAAATAAATAAAAACATAGTATTGGTACTAGTGGTACGTGGGCTTCTTTTGAGTGCTACGCGGAGATATCAAATATGTCATACATGCTACATATATTTCAAAATTAATCAAAAATTATTTATTTATTACATAATATTATTTATTATATGACATATAGCCTATATTTCTGAGGTCCAGGCAACATTTCCAGGTGTTGATGAATTGGCTCCTATATGTTAATACTTTACATTTAATTTCAGCACTTTTCTTTTTACTTTTTAAGAACATCAACCTACCATTTTTTACTTTTAAAAGCACATTTCAATTTAAATGTTGACGTTTTTAGTTTTTTGTTTGTTTATTTTTTATATGCACAGTACAGTGTTAACATACAGACTATTTCTAATGTTTTAAATGGCTGACAATAATAAATATTCTTAATAATAGAAGTTAATCTGCCACATTTTAGAAATGCAGAGATGTAGCTGCTTTACTGGGCTTAGTACGCTACTGTATTTCAACACTGCTCATTACGGTGGTACTTGGAGAGAATTTTTTTTCTGAGGTGATACTTGATGAAAAAAGTTTGAGAACCACTGTTCTAGTAAATTCTCATGTGTTTTGGGAAATATTCCAGTAGGATTTATTTGTTGCCACTAATGCCACTAACTACAGCTCAAACATTACAAATAGAGACCCAAAGAATAATTAATAACTCCACACACCAGCTGATTGGTGGAGAGGAGACAGAGTGATGAGGCCAGTTATGATGGGGATGGTTAGGAGGCCATGATGGACAGAGACCAGTGGGTGAATTTTTAACATCTCATCCGAAAAGATGGCTCTGACTGAGCAGTTTAGAGTCCCCTTCACTAGGGCATTAGGACCCACACAGGCCGCAGGTTTAGTTCCTCTGCTGGTCTCACTGACACCACCTCTATCACAGTTTCCATTAAAATAAATACAATTTTCATAATGACCATTCAAACGATCGCATAATTTATTATAATGGTGTCCATTGTTATTTTGTTTATTTTTTTTTTTTTTTCAGCTGAGAGGTCTCTCATACATGTAATCACAGCAGACAAAGCCGCATCGCTGTGAGATGCATTAGTGTCTCTGATATTCATTATGCAGACCGAAGCTCTGCTCCAGAAAAATAGTTCCCTTCTTAGGGTCCTGACAAGATGCCTTGAAAATGCTGAAAATAGACTGCGGGGTGCCCTGCATCAGTTGGAAATTCTCTGTCTAGTACATGTAAAGATGTTTACCGAGCATACTGATTCCAACGTAGCATGTTAGCTCAAATACTAGCTTAAAACTCACCTATCTGCAATGGTGGAAATAAAAATAATAATAATAATAATACTAAAAACAGAATAGTCTATAACATGCAGGTATATTAGATGATTGTAATTGCATTACACATCTATCAGTACTTTATAATTTAGAATTCAATATGTTGTAAATCAGCAAATTAACAGTCTTTCTTATGTTCTCTGCTTGTCAGATGTGGTATTGAAATGCAGTCTGGCATTGATCTTTTCCAAAAAGTATATATAAAGCAAGTCACAAAAACTGTATGGTTATTATTGTAATCTATTGAGAGACTGATAGCATTTTATCACAAATTTGATTTATTTGTTGGTTGGTTCATTTGTTCCTTTGTTCAAAATATTGAAAATGTTTGATTAAGTATTAATACAAACAATTGTGCCTCTAATCATTGTCCTTTATTGTCGCTAAATATAATAATAATATTAATAATAATAATAATAATAATAATAATAATAATATTAATATTAATAATAATTATTATTATTATTATTAATATTAATATTATTAAACCATACAATAATAGTAACAGTAAGAAACTATTATTATTATTATTATTATTATTATTATTATTATAACTATAATAATAATAATAATTATTATTATTATTATTATTATTATTATTATTATAAATATTTGTTTCTTGTTGTTTTTATATAATTATTACTATTATTATTTTATTAATAGTAGTTGTAAATCTAATTCATAACAACAACAACAACAACAACAACAGCAGCAACAATAATAATAATAATAATAATAATAATAATAATAATAATAAATATTTGTTTCTTGTTGTTTTTATATAATAATTATTATAATTATTTTTATTAATAGTAGTAGTAAATCTTATTCATAACAACAACAACAGCAATAATAATAATAATACTAATAATAATGATAATAATAATAATAATGATAATAATAATAATATAGTAACAACAAGAGACATTATTTATTAATATTACTATTGTTATTATTATTATTATTATTATTATTATTATTATTATTATTATTATTATTATTAAAATTCTAAAACTCTAAATAAGAAACAATTTAAAAAATTCTAATAATAATAAAAAAATAATAATTATTATTATAAAATCGTATGTTATCTTATTCATAACAAAATAATTATGGTCTTAATTTTATTATCATTTATTAAAATACATTTTAAAAATGCATGGTTATGAATATTTTTTCACAAAATGTACTTTTGACAGAATTTTATGGCTTGTAATAATTTGAATCAGGTTTGTAGTGTTTAGGTTGTTTTTTTTTTACTGGCACAATCTCATTCAAGTAAAAGCTGATCAAATATGGTGCCAATATTGCTCAAAAGTACATTATTTTCCATTCAGCAGCTACAGCACCTACAGTACATTTTTTGTAAAAGAACTGGATCAGCTGCTCAGTGAAGCTGTCAGCAAATGCAGTGAGAATATTTAAGGAGACGATAAGAGTATCTTGGGATTTCCATCTCCAGTGTGAGCTGACCCATGGAAACAGCGCCAGCATGATGTCTGGCCTTGAGCTAATTGAAGAATACGAGCAGTTTTAGAGCCTCCACTTTTGGTTGCGCAACTGAGCTTCACCCTCCTGACGGATTTCACCCCGGTTCATTGTTCACCGTGTCAAATTGAGGTTATCTCAAAGCTGTCATGTATGTCCATGTCCTTCCATAACCTCATTCCTGCAAATATGCAAATCCGAAAAGGTAAAGAGAAGGTAGGCTGCCCGTATTTCGTAATAAACCGTGTATTTATGGAAAGCTGTGCTGTATATCTGAGTAGGAATTAATTATGCATTTAATGTTGTTGTTGGTTGCCCAGGTTGAAATTTGCAGGGGGCGCCACTTGCCGGTACGGGCCCTATGTAAGCCGATTCAAACAGGGCTTCAGCATCAATGCTTGACAGAAGGCGTGTCTGAAGTTGGGGCTGATGTGATCATTAGAGCAGCGTCAGCCAATGAAATTAGTCGGCTACTGTCTGAGCTGGAGTATTTGCATAAAGCAGTCTGATTGGCTGACCCATATGTTGGCGATTGAAAAGTTGAACATTTCTGCAGTGAGCAACACCCATAGATATTTACATTAGATGTCGCCTACGCTATTGTTGTCTATTGCAGGAGTTCCCAAACTTTTTCATTCCAGGACCCACCTAGGCAAGTAATTAAATCTCAAGACCCACCATAACATTTTGATATGGAAAAATGGTTAAAGAATGCATCCATTCAAAGCAATCAAAAATTTCAGCTCTTGTCGTTCTTTCCGTTCTTTGCAAAATCAAAAATCCTCAGTGATGTCAGTGGAGTCAATGTACCTGACAAAAACCAGCAACTGTGCACTTTTAGCAACATCTGTGCTTTCGTCAAGATGTAAAGCAAATGCAGCACTACTGCAGATTTTTTCACTTGTTTGTCCGTGTATATCATTAGACATTTTCTCAGTATGCCGTTGTACTGTATTATCAGAAAGTGGATCTTTAGCTATCTTTACCGTAGCATCTTTACCTAGCATTTCCATGTCTATGCAGGCCAGCAGTAGAAGCTCCTCTCCTATGGAGAATTTTGCCATTGGATATGCAAAAAAACAAGGCTCAACGTGCTTTTTGTGGGATACTGGCTGTAACTGTGATCATTTTTTGTTGACGAAGATACTCTCCTTTTTTTAGAAGAGAATATGATCAACATTTGTTGACATATGCAGAATGTTTTGTTGTGTCAGGTACCGATTAAGTTTTGAGGGTTTCATGCTAGCACTTGCAAGCTTTTCTAAGCATAAAAGACACTGCAGGATTTCCTCACCCTCTGGACCTCCGCAAGCAATAAAATCAAGATCGGGTGGGACTGATCATATTTTTTCTGTGGCTCCTAGAGTCATATATACTCCTAGAGTATATATATATATATATATATATATATATATATATATATATATAACGACAGGAAGTAACAGCAACAACTGAAGGTAAGATCCAATATGCAGGTTTATTCAAAGTCAGGAAAGCAATGGTCAAATCAAGTACGTATGAACAGGTATGTGCGGGCAAATCCAGAGTCGTAATCAAGGTACAGGCAATAGGTCGTAAGGCATGCGGTTAAACAGGATAACAGAAAACACAAGGCTAGGGTCCAAGCACGGATAAACAAGACAAGGATAAATGCGTTGTAATGTTACTGGTACAGCTAAAAAGACTCTGCAAACTTGATGAGTCCATGGGTGGCTTATGCATGGTAGGCTGTCATTCTGTGACAAGGTTCAGCTGATGATTGTAATCAGGATAGATGAATGAACAGGCGTGTGTGTCTGGAAGAAGTGCATGTATGAAAATGTAGTCCTGGGATATGCGGAAGTGTAGTTCTGGTATAGTGGAAACCAGCGATCTCCGGAGAGCGATCGCTGGTTATCGTAACAATATATATATTATATATATATATATATATATATATATATATATATATATATATATATATATATATATATATATATATATATATATATATATAGTTAAAAATACTTACTATTTTCCTAAATGTATATAACTACTACTGTAAGAAAATATTAGCATTTAGTACACAATTTCAGTATTTTTTTTTAATGAAGTGACCCGATCTAATCCTGTTTATATGAATAGAACCTGCTCCCGACCAGGTTTGATCTACCAGAACTGTTGCTATGACAACAACTCTCAGATCAGTTTTGAAGACTGAAACGATCCTGGATCGTGCCAAATCGTCAATAACCAAATCCAGCTAATTGAGTAATCCACGTACAAAGAACAGACCCCTGATGTTGCTGTGGGTTGCCAAGGTGTCGCTCTGATTGTATTTCAATCAAACTCATTGCTCACTGACATTGTTCACTGTGTCAAAATCAATTAATTTCAAAGCTGGCGATCATTTAAGTCCCTGTCCTTCCATAACCTCCTTCCTCCACACAAATCTGAATCGGAAAAAAAGAACTAGGTTGCCCATTTTCCACATAAACTATTTATTTTTCAGAGGGCTGCTGTAAACTTTACTTCAGTAGGTTCACAACTTTCCATGTAACGGCTTGACATTGATTTGCATTGGATCCTGGCCATTAGTTTAGTGTGTGTACAAAAGAGGATCGTGCTGTTCTTACAGAGCTGTAATGAGGAGTGCTTACTAAATCAAAAACCGATCAGAAACCAGTCTGCCATCCAGACGACCAGTGCAATATTACCCGATCAGTATTATCAATGGAACCAGGAATAAAAAGACAAGTTTGGCATTAAGTATTACTGAACGCGGGGGTATCACTATCATTCGGAGGAGTTTCATCTGCGTGGCGCTGCTTCCAGTAGACAGAAAGTACATCATAGCTCTGGGATTTTGGCACTGGTGAATGTGGCGTATTAAATATTAAGGGTTCTCGGAGATAAAATTGGAATAAATTGGACACGTCCTGTACTTTAAATAATTAAAGGGAGGTATTCCACGGATGATAGAAGGGCCTATATTATTAACACCATGAATTTTCCCTCGGAATGCATGTTTCATCGCATGAAACTTAAAACCATTGGAGAGGGAAGGTAAATAGTGTAAAATGGATGGGTTTGATAGGATGTCGTCTTTATATTGTCTTTTAGTGTGTGATGTGGTTTCTGTAGAGGGTTGACTTACTGTAGCATTGGTTTTGAGGTTCTAATGTTTGCTGTGATAGCAGGTAGTTAGTGTGTTCTGAATCATGTTTGTTTATTATTAGTTACATATGTATGAATATAAAAACACTCAACGGCCACTTTATTAGGTACACCTTACTAGTACCGGGTTGGACCCACTTTTGCCTTCAGAACTGACTTAATCCTCCGTGGCATAGATTCAACAAGGTACTGGAAATATTCCTGAGAGATTTTGTTTCATATTGACATGATAGCATCACGCAGTTGTCGCAGATTTGTTGGCTGCACATCCATGATGCGAATCTCCCGTTCCACCACATCCCAAAGGTGCTCTATTGGATTGAGTTCTGGTGGCTGTGGAGGCCATTTGAGTACAGCGAACTCATTGTCATGTTCAACAAACCAGTCTGAGATGATTCGTGCTTTATGACATGGCATATCATCCTGCTGGTCATAAAGGCATGGATATGATCAGCAACAATACTCAGGTAAGGTGTGGCATTTACTCAGTGCTCAATTGGTACTAATGGGCCCAAAGTGTGCCAAGAAAATATCCCCCACACCTTTACACCACCACCACCAGCCTGAACCATTGGTGGAAGGCAGGATGGATCCATGTTTTTATGTTGATGACGCCAAATTCTGACCCTACCATCCGAATGCTGCAGCAGAAGTGGAGACTCATCAGACCAGGCAACATTTTTCCAATCTTCTATTGTCCATTTTTGGTGAGCCTGTGTGAATTGTGGCCCGAGTGTACTGTTCTTAGCTGACAAGAGAGGCACCAGGTGTGGTCATCTGCCTCAAGGTTGGATGTGTTGTGTGTTCAGAGATGCTCTACCATTCTCCTCTAACCTCTGGCATCAACAAGGCATTTGTGCCCACAGAACTGCCGCTCACTGGATATTTTCTCTTTTTCTGGCCTTTCTCTGTAAACCCTAGAGATGGTTATGCGTGAAAATCCCAGTAGATCAGCAGTTTCTGAAATACTCAGATCAGCCCGTCAGGCACCAACAACCATGCCACAATTAAAGTCACTTAAATCACCTTTCTTCCCCATTCTGATGCTCAGTTTGAAGTGCAGCAGATTGTCATAACCATGTCTACATGCCTAAATGCATTGAGTTGCTGCCATGTGATTGGCTGATTAGAATTTTGCGTTAACGAGCAGTTGGGCAGGTGTACCTAATAAAGCATCCGGTAAGTTTATATATATGTGCAGAGCTGGTGGTCCTCCAGGAATGTGGTTGAGAAACACTGATCTAGGTTATTACAGCAGTCTTGTTTTGCAATTGCTTGTTTGGTTTGTGTGTGTGTGTTCATGTAAAGTTTGACAGTTCACAGTATATTAATACTTAATTATGAGCCACACTGAATAGCGACACTTGACTTAGCGTGACTAATTTATTCAAATCAAAACTTTCCTGCTCAAATATGAAAATCGTATTTAAAAATATTTCTTTAATTAAGAAAACGAATTGCCATTGCACATTTGAGGTTACTGACAAAAAAAAGACTCATTAAATGATTCGTTCATTCATTTGTTCGTTCATTCATTCTTGAAGAAGCGTACTTCTTACCTCCAGGCCGATGGCTGAATAAATGAATTTAATTGTAGGAAATATCTGCACCACTGAGCACCCGTTCTAGTTAATGTGGCAACTGTTCTGTGACACGAGAGCAAAACTCTCCTGGTGTTATAAGACATTGTTTGCCTTGTCAAACAAATTATGGCACATTTTTTTCTACAATGTACACAGCAACAGGCTGTGACGCTCACAAAGGACTTTATTTTCTGGAGGAAACGGTACGTCAAGCATAGAAAATTAAATAATTTCGTCATTTTACTTGCTAACCTTTTCTTAAGCTCTTAAATAAATATAAATTGTATTATAACTTGACATCTGACTGAGGAGGCGTCTTTGTGAAGTTGGAAATGAAACGAAAACTTCATTCATTTATTTTCCTTCAGCTTAGTCTCTATTTCAGAGGTCGCCACAGCAGAAACTATTCCTGTATTTGTTTTATGTAGCCGATGCCCTTCCAGCCACAACCCAGTACTGGAAAACACCTATACACACCCATTTACTATGGCCTATTTAGTTCATGCAATTCCCCTACAGTATAGCACATGTGTTTGGACTTTGGGGAACACCGGAGCACCCAGAGGAAACCCCCACCAACACGGTGAGTACATGCAAACTCCACACAGAAATGCCAACTGGCCTAGCCAGGACTCGAACCAGCAATCTTTTTGCTGTGAGGTGACTTTGCTAACCACTGAGCCACCGTGCCGCCCAAAAGAAAACTTTAGTGTCCTGTCAGTTTGTTGTGAATCTATATATAGTGTGTGATTTTGTAGTGAAAGTTTTGCTGCTAACTGCCTAGTCTTGCATTAATTTTGGGGCACAATGCAGAATGTAAGTGCGTATACTACTTCAAAGATGCTGGAGGAGAAAAAAAAAATCCATATTTGAGTGTTCAGAGAGAAGCACTGCTGTGCAAAGCCTGGTCTTCATTTGCAGTCGTCATTAACTAGGCCTTGTTTGTATGGGAACAGCTTTAGGTTATGAAACTCCATAACCACAGATATGCTGCATGCATACACAGCATCGGTTGTGTCTGATGTTAAAATAAAACCAATTGGGTTTCATTATACAGTATAATTTTTCCAATAAATATGGTTGAAGTCAAAATTATATATATATATTATTTTATTTTATTATTATTATTTTTTTTTGTGAAAAACTGCTTTATTACAGCCAAACAAAATGAAATGACACTTTCTACAGGTGAAAAAAAGAACATAGAAAACACAGTAAAAAAGTAAAAATTTGTATTATGGATTATTTTTCTAATACTTTCAAAGTGATGTTCACCAGAACAAGAACATTTTCACAGTATTTACTGTAATACATATATATTTTCTACCTGTAGAAAATTAGTACTATTTACAAATATTTCTTAATGGCCATAAAAATATTGACATTACATGTTTTAATATATTTGTTTTTATTTATTTTTTATTTTTTGTACTTCTTTATTTAAGCCAAACTAAAAGAAAAAATCCATTTTGGGTTTAAAAATTTTTTATTTTAGGAAATACTGTGAAAACATCCTTGCACTTGGGAAATATATGAATATGGGATATATATTAATTGATTCATTTATCAGAAACATTTTATCGATCATTTCCAATATATATATATATATACAACAGTTCTGCCTGGTTCTTAAATCTGATTGGCTGATAGCCGTGCGATATTCTGCAATATCAGAACTCCTACAGCCTTTTTACCCTTTGTGTATTACTCCGCCCACATACACCATGCAAAAAGCAGACATATACAGATCTCAAGTTTGAAAGATGCTTGCTCAACTGTTAAACTGTCAGCTTATGATTTGAATCCAATGTGGAAGAAAGTAGTTCCACATACAAAAGGGTTTTTGAAACTTACCATGTTTAATTTTTTTTTATATATACACAATTATGCCGTAAAACGGTTGTATAAAAGCAATATCACACGAGTAGCAGTGCGATATAGCTGTATATCGGCACTGGTGGGGGCACTGGTGGGGGCACTGTATATCGGCACACGCGTCCCACCTGTGCCGATATACAGCCATATCGCACTGCTACTCGTGTGATATTGCTCATATATATGTATGTATATATATATATATATATATATATATATATATATATATATATATGTATGTATGTGTGTGTGTGTATATATATATATATATATATATATATATATATATATATATATATATATATATATATATGTGTGTGTGTGTGTGTGTGTGTGTATGTATATATATATATATATATATATATATATATATATATATATATATATATATATATATATATATATATATATATATATATATATATATATATATATATATATATATAATAAACAGAGAAAGAGAGAGAGAGAGAGAGAGAGAGAGAGAGAGTTAAATATACAGTATAGTTAAGCCTCCCCTAATACAGTCTAAAAGACATTGTATGTAAATTTTCCAAGTCACATACACAAACTCTCTTGCTCTCAAAGGACTAAAAATCCCATCAAGACCATTATTTTTAAATTAAATTAATCCTGCTCATTTAATGCTTCACTGCAAAGAGGAAAGTCATTATAAGAGCAACATTGATTTTTAGCAAAAATGATTCGTCGGTTAACCGGTCACAGCCCATAAAAGAAGTTTCTCCCAGGACACCTTTTTTTTCTAATGCAGTGATTTTCAATGCAAGGTGCTTTATTTTACCTTTTTAACTCAGTAATGAGGTCACACCTTACAATACAGCATCATCAATGTCGTACAGCTAATATAATTACAGCAGAAAACAACATTAAGAGTGTTTAATAATCACAATGAGCACCAATGCAAATTGTGACACTTTTGGATGTTTACATTCCAGCCTTATGTTTATTCATTGAATTGTTTGCATACGCGGATGATGCAACCAATTTGCAGGTGAACAGCGACAGATGGCGTTTCCCAAGTGTCAACACGTTGCTTTCATTAAAAGGTGGAGCGTGTGTGTGTGTGGTTTTGCATACTGGCACAGAATTGAGAGAGCATGCAGCCCCTCTCGATGTGGCTCACCTTCGGTTCATCATCAGTAGCTTGTAAATGAGGAGTGTTTGATCTGTCTGATGGGCCGCTGGGGCTTGGAGATAAGAGGTTTGCTGTGTTATAATCTGCTTTGATTTGATTAATTAGCTTGTGTAATGGCCACGACGACTCTTTTAGCAGTGTGGTGGAGAGTCGTCCAAAGTTACATGACTGTTGAGGTTATAAGGTCAAAGTCACTTTAAGTAGAGAGGGATGTGTGGACTGGCAGGTAAAAAGACACTTTTGTTTCACGGTGTTTTTCCTCTTTTATCCGAACACTTTGTTGTGGGATTATGTAGTTGGTTAATTTGATGGTCAGACTTAAAATCGAGGTGTCAGATGGGCTGGCAAAAGGAAAGTACATAAAACATAAACAAATAATGTTTAGTTTCAGCTGAAAAGTTAATAATTTAAAACTTTAAATACCTTTTTAAAAATAATATTACAAACTTGTATCTAAAAAAATAACATTAAATGACATTTATAATTTTTAATTATTTTCTGAAATTAATAAATCAATAAATGAATGAATGAATACATATACAACTGATTTATTTGTTGGTTAGTTTATTCCTTTGTCCATCCATCCATCCATCCATCCATCCATCCATCCATCCATCCATCCATCCATCCATCCATCCATCCATCCATCGGTTCATCAATCCATTGGTTCATTTATGCATTAATCCATTGATCCATCAATTCATTCATTCATTGATTCGTCCATTCAGTGATTCATTTATGTATTGATTCATTCATTCATCAATCCATTCATTGATTCAAGCCTCCATTCATTCATCAATCCATTCATTGATTCAAGCATCCATTCAGTCATCCATACATTCATTCATCAATTCATTCATTCATTCATTCATTCATTCATGCATTCATTCATGCATTCATCCATCCGTCCATCCATATTTCTATTTATTCCTTTATTGATTAATTTATCTTTTGATCCATTCATTGATCAATCCATTCACTGATTCATTGCTTCATTCATTTATTGATTGATCGATTCCTCGATTAATTTATTGATTCATTCATCCATGCATCCATCCATCGATTCATTTATCCATCAACTCCTTTTTTCATCAATTCATCCATCCTTTGATTCATTCATTTATTGCTTTATTCATTCATGCATCCTTCATCCATCGATTCATTTATTTATTGGTATATTCATTCATTGATTCATCCATTAATGTCATTGATTCATTATTTTATCAATTTGTTTCATACATTCATGCATTCATCAATTTATGCATCAATTGATTAATTCATTTATCAATTCAGTTAACTATAGATTCATTTATTTTTTTCATTCATGCATCCATCAATTCACTCATTTATCAATTTAATCATCAATTAACACATTTATTGATTCATTCATCCATCTATCCATCCATCCATCCATCCATCCATTTATTTATTAATCAATTCAGTTATCTATATATAAATTTTTTAATGATTCATTTAATTATTGTTTCATTCATTTATCAATTCATTCATTTCTTGATTCATTCATTCATCAATTCATTTATCTATCAATTCATTAATTTATTGATTGATTCATTCATGCATCCATTGATTCATCTAACCATTGATTTAATCATTTATCGATTCATTCATTCACTGATTCATTCCAATTAATTTTACATAAATATTCTTCATAAATATTTTTGCTGCCTTTGTGTTGTACTTGTACTGACATCATGATGCTTTGGATATTTAAACAATTCCTCCTTGCATTTTTTTATTATTTATTCTCATCATAATTCTGCTTCAACTGTGTGCCAGAGGCATTTTATTTTTATTTTTAAGTTATTTTTTATTAAATGTGAAAAAATCAAGTTATAGGTTTAAAATCAAAGTGAAATCTAAATTTGCCATACTTACTTCCCTGATGTGCATGTCCCTGATTTAGCTGTGTATGTAAATCTATCTTGTATTTAAAACCTTTAGCCAAAACCGAAAAATGTAACTTTATTTTTAATTATTATCAATGCAAATGTACTAAGAGAAAACAACAATTTTACCAAAACTTTCTCAGAAAATACTTTGTATGCTTATTAAACCTCCATTTTACAGTACACAATTCAGTTAATTCCCAATTGCCTACTACCCCACATTTATTTATTTTCCTTTTTTTTTATTTACCAAATGTCAAGTTTCAGTGAAAAGGAAAGATTGTTTCACACAGGAATAAACATTGGCAGTCATTGTTTGGCACATGTTAAGTATCAGATGAAGCAGTCAGTCATTGAGAGCACTTAATGGATTTTTCCTACTTTTGGTACATTTGCTACTTATGTCTAAAAGTAAGTGTCCGTGTGTGTTTGTAGCACAGCTGAGAGCTAAATTGTAATCCCCAGTCAATCCATTAGCATTCAACCGATACAAAATGAAGCGTCCATTACCCTCTAACCTGTTTTCTTCCTGTTTTTTTAAAACATCGCCATCTTTACAGAAGCGTTCCTGAAGTGATGTGCGCTGCTAATTTCGGATGTACAATGTGTATAATCTTCAAAAAGCACCGCAGGCGATCGGGGACTATAAGTCTGTGTCAGAAACTCCAGTATCCCCTGTTCCTCCGCTAATTACCAAGAGCCTCATAAATTTTCAACCCGTCATGTCTGGGTGAGTTTGAGTCCCAGTACAATTTTAGATCCTTTTTGAACATCCATCTGGCCAAGAAAACCTGCCTACACAATTCGGAAATCTGCTGATAAGATAAGACGCTCCAAATTGTCTGTTTATTCATGCGAGTGCTCATGTATGCATATCAGTGTGAGAAATTTGCTTTTTCAAAAAAAAGTGTTTCCCTTACTGGAGAAAAAACTTTTAACTAGTTAACTTTTATATAGAGAGTTTAGAAAACTTGTTCAAAAGGCTGTCATTATACCTTTATACTCATGACATGACACACGTCAACACAGGCTCATTGTTAAAATGTACCCCCGTGTACATTCCTGAAGAGTGCAAACTATGTAGCCAAGTGTATGTATGGCTGCATTTAGTCTTCAAAACTAATGCTACGGGATGGTATGACACCGCAGACGGCTTCTGTTTCTTTTTATGCTACCAGCTGACCGCTTACCTCCATGTAGACGGCTTTTCCACTGTTTGAAAACCAGCTTTTGAAAACACTCTCGGTTAGCTTTAGGGAAGTGGGTGGGCTCTTGTCAATCAGTGCTTCTGAAAACACTATTGGTTGGGTTTAGGGAAGGAGGAGGGTGGGTCAGTCGGTTGGTCATTTGGTCAGTCAGTCGACAGCGCCCTCTGGTGGATTTGTGCAAATGGCACTCGCGAGAGAAATTTGAGATCTGAAAAAGCATACACAGCGGCCTCTGATGGATTCGCGAAAACAAAAACTGCAAAAAAAAAACATAGCTCCTGGGATGTATTTGGTGTTCTCCAGAGATGTATACAGTGGTATGTTTTCAGAATGAGCCTGGGTTGGAGATTTTATATGTCAACTGCCATTAAGTGTTAATAGCTTTCATCTTTCATATAATTTTTAGTCTTATCATCAAAAAAGTATCACAACTTTCACACAAAGTGGGTTGAATGAATGAATGAATGAATGAATGAATGAATGAATGAATGAATGAAGTTGAAAGAATGAATGAATGAGTGAATGGATGAATGAATTAATGAATTAATAAATTAATGAATTGATGAATTAATGAATGAATGTGCCACGATCACCAGCGATCTTACCCTTATAGATTGCTAGGGAAACATTCACTTTTACTTGGACTACAATTCTGCCACCATATGAACTACAACTCCCTTCAGGCATCACACACACACCTGTTCCTGTTCTCCATTGATTACACACACATACAGCTGGGAGCACACACACACACACACACACACAGACATGTCTTGTTCAGTTACCCTGCAACATTACGCCGTCTTTCCGTGTCTGACCCTTGCCTTGTTCTCTCGTTTACCTTGTCTGCCACCTGTATCATCCATTTGCCTATGACCTGACTACGCTTCTGGATCATACCTGCCAACACTCTCGTTTTTCCATGGAGTCTTCGCGAAAACAACCCCCCCACCCCCCACCACATTGTCCAGGCCTTTTCAGATGCAAATGTTGGCAGGTTCGTTCTGGATTTGCCTGTATGTACTTGTTTACTACTGTGTTTGACCATTGGCTGTATGATTACTCTTTAATAAACCGCACATAGATCTTCAATGAATGAATGAATGAATGAATGAATGAATGAATGAACAGACAAACTAACTAATGATTGAATAAGTGGATGCATGTAGTGTACATCTGCTTTTGAACAGTGGTTTTTAAATGCTTCTGGTTTTATCAGTCTGGGCTATGCTACTTATTTTGTTTTCCTTGTGTCCCAAAAGGAAGACCTGAAAGTTTTTTTTCGGTCTAATTTTAAAGCTGTAACATTGTAGACGCCAGGTTGAATGCTCTAAAATAAACTATGTTTATGGTGTTTACTGAGACCCTGCAGTGCAGCAGTCTATAGGCTTTAAATCAAGGCCACCACTGTTTGCAGACAGTGAACTATAGAGTTGGTGGACTGATAAAATCTGAATGGATGAGACACATTCACATCGGCATTTATAAAACATCTGTAATACACGAAGATGCGGCCAAAAATATGTCTTAAATTGAAGTAAGATGTAAATAAATGTATTTAAAAGTCATTCAATCAATCCATACATACATATGTAAATTATATAAAATTATTTAAAACTACATATACTTTTTATAAAGTACTCAATTACAGTAGTAACAAAGTAAAGTAAAACAAACTGCATTTATTATTCTTATTTAATGTGAATTACACAATTTATAATACATTATTACAGTCAATAGTTGAATCTGGTTATTTATATATTTATTTATCTTTTTGTTTATGCATCTGTTTATTTATTTATTTATTCATATATTTATTTATTAATTTATGTATTTATTTATTTATTTATTCATCTGTTTATGTATTTATTTATTTATTTATTCATCTATATATTTATTTTATTAGATTTATTGATTGATTGATTGATTGATTGATTGATTGATTGATTGATTAACTTTTTTTTCAACAAAAGAAAACAATTACACATTAATTTTTTTAATTTAGATGTTTTATTTATATTTTCTTAATTTATATGAACTAATATTATGTACTATTATTATTTATTATGTTATTATGTGTTAATTGTGTCATTTAATATATTAACTAAAATTAATTAAATGGGCCTTGTTGTAAAATATCAAACAAATTTGAAAGATACACATAAATGTAACGGACTAAAATTAGATAATATCCTAAAGCTAATTTTATATAATAAATGTAAAACAACTACTTTAATTTTCAATTAATAACAACATTTAAATTTATTTATTTTATTTAATTTTAATTATTTAGTTTTTTCCTATTTTTTATTTATTTATTTTTTTATAAAAAATAATAAAATAGCATCCCCTGTGAACCACATCAGTTGAATTATATATTATTACTTCACATTGCTTAGCATCCAGAAACAGTTTGCGGTTGGCCTAATGAACTATAATGAAACTTGGTGGAGGAAATTCACATCATGGCTAATAACATCCCCTGAACTACGGTGAAATTACTGCAACAGCTTCTTGCTTCACAGACTATTATAGGAGCAGGCAGAGAGCCAGTTCTGTCTAAAAGCTATAGGCAGATTTATTAAAACAAAACGCCATAGGCATCCATTATGACATTTTTGATGATTCAGCAGTAATCTGTCACTTGTGTGCTGTTGTACTATCCACACTGATGCCAACTACAATCGCTCTAATGATACTACCTGAGCTGCAGTACTTTATCCTCCTCTGTTCTTTCTCCTGTGAATGTATGAGTATTTTTAAGAAAGTTGATTTGATTCTGCTTGGAATAGCAGCTTGCTGCGTTCTGTACAGTGTGTACTAACATTCAAAAGTTTGGAGCTAGGCTTGTTTTTGCAGGAAGTCATTTATGCATACCAATATAAAAACTTTTAAATTTATTTTAAGGTAAATTTCCCACTATTATCAAATAATTAGCTAAGACTTTTAGCTCAATAAAGTACTAATTTGCTGCTTACCAATAGCAAAGAGCACAGAATAACCAAAAGGCACAACCAAAGCTCATTCTGAAAACGTAGCCCCATGGATGTTTTTGGAGACCGCGATTTACAAGGCTGGAGGTACGTTTGGCTGCATTTCGTTTTTTCAAGCGAACGCTACGGGGCGGTGTGACGCCGCTTCTTTTCGCGCTCGCCGGCTGAGCTGACGGCTCACCTCCTCCGTGTGAAGGGCTTTCCCGCCACAACCAGTTTGTCCGGTTAGCTCGTCGTGTTACGTCAGCTGAGCTGAGGCCCGGAGGAGGAGGAGCCGGTCGTTTCGACAACTGGGTTCGAGTTCGGAGAAGAGCGGTTCCACAAATCAGGTAAGACAAAAAACAGAATCCAAAAAATAAAGCGAACAAGTTCGTAACGGGGCGAGAATGCGGTGAAATCCGAAAAAAGCAATCAAAAACGGACGAGGGCTTTTCTTTTTCTGCACGGCTTTTGTAAATCGTTGCTTGGGTTTAGGGAAGGAGGAGGGGGAGAGTGGCCGGGTCAGCCGATTGGCCAGCCGCCCTGTCAATCGATCAGTCATTCAGCCAGTCAGACAGACTCTCGCTCGACAGCAGCCTCCGGCGGCTTTTTACACAAGAACAGCGCGAGTGCAAACGGCGCGTGCGCTCGCAAGAGGCATTCGAGATGCAAAAAAGTGTGCATAACAATATTTCATCTTGTTTGGCATATTTAGCATGTCTGATGTTTCTCACGCTTTAATTTTTCAGATCATCAATTACATTTAAATATTAGTTAAAGATAACACAAGTAAACACAGCATGTAGATTTGAAAATAAATGTTATCATTAAGGGAAAACAATATACAAATCTACAAAACTCTATGTAAAAAGTATTTGCCCCTAATCCTAATAACTAGTCGGGCAACCCATAGCAGTAAGAACTAATAATTAAGCATTTTGACAACTTAAAATGAGTCTGTTACAGAGCTTTTGAGGAATTTTGGCCACCTTATTTTCACAGATTTGTTGTAATTCAGACACTTTTTAGGGTTTCTGAGCATGGACCTCCTTTGTAAGGTTATCCCACAGCATCTTAATTAGATTCAGGTCAGGACACTGACTAAGCCACTACAGTAAATAACGTATTTGATGGTGAAATTATTAGTATCTTACTTTTGCAATGATAAGCATTTTGAACAAGATTTTGCATCGTCTTCACTTACTGTATTTGTTTTTTCTTTTGCATTTTTAGCACAGAGCTAATATCCAAAGTAGCCATGTGTATTATTTTTGTTATCATTATCATCTGGTGTGTTTTTCTCATGGGAAACCGAAGGTCAATCTGAACATGTTGCTTTTCAAAGGCATTTGGCTGTTTATGCACATTTTACACACAATATCAATCCAGTTTTTACTTTTACGTTGGTATGTTTTTCCAAGCGTTGCTGTTGTTTGTCAGATTGCATGTGAGCGAGCAGTAAATTAGTCTTCATGTCGTAGTTTTGTCTTGTGGGAATCTCTGACTGAAAGCTTCTGTTTGAAGAGCTTCATTAATTATTTCATTCATCATTTTATTGACTCTGTGGACCGATTTCACTGGAACTAAAATGGCATTTTACACGTGTACCCTCAGGACATGCTGAAGGGGTAAATTGTAGCAGGCGTGTAGTTGTTGTTGTGCTTCTGTTGGTTTTGGATAATTATGAAGCATGGTGCCGTGTTTGGTTTCAGCAGTATATTTGTGCATATCAGACCCTGTGGGCGATGCTGAAAATGTGCTGTCAATCAATCAGTTTGCTTTCTACCTAATGTCAGTGGAGTGTCATCTTCACGACATGTGATGTTAGGCGGGAGATTTTATATAACTAAAATCAGAATGCCCTACTCCTAAACGTTAAGTCTTTTATATTCGCCAAGGCTGCATTTAAAATACTGTACAATATATATATATATATATATATATATATATATATATATATATATATATATATATATATATATATATATATATATATATATATATATATATGTATATGTACATATGTATATGTTTTATACAATAATAATGTATTCCTGTGAGGAAAAAGCTGATTTGTTTTCAGTGTCAAATTATCCTCCAGAAATCTCTCTAAAGAGCTGATTTGCTGCTCAAGAAATTATTCTTACTATTACTAATAACCAGATTAAAATATTGCATTTGTTAAAAAACAGCATACATTACAGGTTATACATGTGATGTGCCTATTGAAAAAATAAATACAATAATAATAAATAAAACTCACATTTATTCTGGAAGGATTAATTTAAAGAGTAAAAAGTGACAGTTTGAATATGAATAACTAATAATAATTTTAAATAATAGATAAATAATAAATAATAGATTTTCACACAAACCTATTGATTAAATAAATAAATAAATACATTTTATAAAATGAATATATTTTAAATAAATAAATAGTATTTAAATAAATATACTAATATTATTTATATAAATAAATAAATATTATTTACATAAATAAAAAATAATTTATATTCAAACAAATACACAACATTTAAATAAATAAATAGTATTTAAATGAATAAATAAATGTTATTTATTTTATTTAAAAATTATTTAAATAAACAAATAAATAAACAAATAAATAAATAGATAGCATAAAATTAAATAAATAAATGAATAAATAAATGTGTACAAAAATATCTCTGAAGGATGATGTGACACTGAAGATTAACTATGCTAAAATCCTGATTTCCTGATTATATATATATATATATATATATATATATATATATATATATATATATATATATATATATATATATATATATATATATATATATATATATATATGAATTACTATATAAGTATTATTTATATAACTAAATAAATAAATATTATTTATATTACTAAATATTATTTAAATAAATAAATCAATAATATTTAAATAAATATATACGTTTTCTAAATGTATACAAAATAACTACTCCGAAGGATGATGTGACCCTGAAAATTAATGATGCTAATAATCCTGATTTGCATGATAGACATTAATGCATTTTATAATACATTGAACTAAAAGAAGATATAAACTCTAATCATATTCAAAAATAAAACACAGTCGTGGTAAGCAGACAGGAGTTCTTTCAGAAATATAAAAACATCTTAATCATTTAAAACATTTGACTTGTTAGTGTTGCATGCTTGGCAGAGCATGAATCCCCATGACTTTCAATATTGTTTTACTAATGTAAGAAAGTGAAGTTTGAAAATAGCATGAGTTGGAATAACAATTGCTCTGATTAGCTACTAAAGTTGCTGTATGGTCAAACTGTTACTTTTAGACTATATGTAGCGATATTTGTGGGTATTTCTATTCCAGCATCTACACTGACAAACCACTACCATGTCACTTACACCTAATCCACATCATCCCACATGTACAAAATTATCGTGTTTCAGCTTAAAGAACCACACAAGAGCTCAAGGGACTTTGGTTATCTGATCCATCTATTTTCTGTCACTTTAGGTACCATTCATCTGACCTCTGACATACCACAAAATACCCAAAACATGCCATCATGCTAGCTGAAACCCGTCCATATGGAGAATTCAATCACTTCCTCATGCTTAAAGTTGCTTGGGCGAAGGAATAACTCTGCCGTCATCATCTCGTCTGAATGTCATTCGCTCTTTGTTGGAATTTTTCTAAACCGCAGCTCTGAGATTTTTTGATTGATAGCTAACTCTTCACTTTGTCACGCAAGAGTATCAGATGACGACTACTTTGCAATGTTTCTTGTTTTTTTTTTTAAACAATGTCTTTGTTCCTCATAAAACAGTAATTTGTGTTTAGACTGAATGTTTAGATTTGTTTTTCAGTGACTGTTACTTAAAGATGAGCAGTGCAAATATTACATGCACAAACCATATATACTTTCTTTCTTTCTTTCTTTATTTTTTTTGGAGCATTGTTCCTTGATGAACAACACACAGGGTTTTATTTTAAATGGTCTAAGTACAAAATCTGAGGACTCTATCATACACCCGGTGCAATAAGACGCTAGACATGTTTGGCACTATTTGTTTAAATAGCTAATCCATTTGAGACACTTTGTGGTCTCATGAGTGTGCTGGTCTATAAAGGAGGTGTGTTAAGGCTCATTGTTGGGACATTGCTATTTTGAGGAACTGAAATAGACCATGTCATTGACCAACTGAAAGCTAGTCTAAAGTCTAGCGCAGGGCACGTTAGTTATGCGCCTGCTGGTCTAATCGCTTACACATTGTTAAATACACACATGATGCACAGCAATGCACAAATGTTTTCACATGTAAGTAAAATAAAGGATTAAAATGTTGCAATTTTTTTTTCTACTTTAATATAAAAACCACTGCCTCCATGCCTTCTTCACCTTGAGGAACTATTTCAGCGTATTCATGACAATCTGCATTTGTATAATGTTGTTATTACTATTAGCAGTATTATTATTATATGCATATTTGTATTTGTTTTAATAAAAGTTTGTATTTGACCACCTGTCAGGTTTTGGAAATGTCTGCATTACCATATGGGGCATAAGAATAGACCTGTGTTTCTATATAACTAATTTTTTTGACCACATTTCGTTATTATTGTTCATTTATTCGTTTGCTGAAATGTGAACTTAGACTTTGCATCTAGATCGCTAAAATAGAGCCCAAAGCACAGGGCGCAAAAGCATGAAGGTCGTGTCTGAATCCACTTTTGCTATTTTAAGGACAGAAAAATATGGTTTGCGCCGCAGCGCATGGTCTAACAGGGTTGTGCTTATTCTCTTAATGAGTTATGTGTGTGTTTTGAACACAATGTGCATTAAACCAATCAGAGTCTTATCCCCTATTCCCTTTAACAGTCTGTTGTGTCGCGCCATGGTGCATTTGCTGTTTACATGGCAGACTTTTGTAAGTGGAAAAACTAAACACTTCACTTGCAATGAAACAGTTAAACAGATCATCTGCAACACGAGGATAAAGAACGAGCCTCCTTCATTCAGCCTCTTTACTTGCTTGTTACTTTACTTTTATACTTTACTCCTTTACTTTTGTGGGTAAGGAAAGCCCAGCAAACAAAGAAATTAACAATAATAATGAAGTATGGTCAACAAACTGAGTTATATCCAAACACACGTCATATTCTTATGCCCCAAATGGTGATGCAGACGTCTCCAAAACCTGACATGTGGACAAATCTAAACTAGATTTTATTCAAACAAATATAAATATGCATTTAAATAATAATAATAATAATAATAATAATAATAAAAACATTACACAAATGCAAATTGTCATAAATAAATAGACAAAAAGCCCCCTGACATGAAGGCAGTGGTTTTTATATTTATGTAGAAAATATGTATAATTTTTTTTGTATCATTTTAATTATTTTTCATATGTAAAAATATTTGTGTATTGCTGTACATCCTGTGTTTTTTAAGCAATGTGTAAGCATTTGGACCTGCATAGGCACATAATTAATGCGCCTGACCCTGGACTTTAGACCAGCCTTCACTTGGTCAATAGCATGATCCTCAAAATAGCAATGTCCCAACAATGCACCTTCACACACCTCCTTTTTAGACCAGCACACCCATGAGTCTATAAAGTGGTGCAAATGAATTTGCTATTTAAACAACATAGCGCAAACAGGAAAACGAGGGTTGCACTGGTCTGAAAATAGCAACAAATCACACCAAACACGTCTCGTACTTTATTACACCAAGTGTATGACTGCATGGGGCCCAAAGACTGCATGCACAAATTATAAAACTGAAATGGCAGTTCTTGATTCTTTTTCTTTCTTTCTTTCTTTCTTTCTTTCTTTCTTTCTTTCTTTCTTTCTTTCTTACTAGTTATTCTCAACTGTGTTTCCTAGTTTTGGGTGTGCTGTTCCTTTAAGATGAACAACACAAAGACTGCATGTACTGTACAAAATATTAAACTGAAATGATTATTTCTTTCTTTCCTTCTTTCATTGCACATCTTTAAATTCAATTGCTTATTCTCAACTTTGTTTTCATTGTTGGTGCACTGTTCCATTAAGAAGAACACCACCAGGACTGCATGCATAGTATAACAATTGGGCGCACAAACAAGATGAGGTGAGCAGTTTCAAACATATGTATTAATAATCCAGAAACAAAACACTGAAACTGCAAATGCAAATAAACATAAATCCAGGGCAGAAATCAGGGCAAATACAGAAACAAGAAACATCAAATGGTATTCAGCAAACAAGGACTGACAAACAAATATAGCACTTAAAATAAAAGAGGGCTAACAAGCAGACAAGGTAACAAGGGGGTGGACGCTATTAGAAACAGTAGGACATAACAGGGATCGCATGAGGATAAACCGATCACAGCACAACAGGGACACTGACATGAACATCATTAAATTGAAATGGTTATTCTCACATCAGCTTCCTTTTTTTGTGAGGTGCACTGTCCCTTTAAGATAAACAGCACAACATTTATACGTCAGCATATTTAAATAATCTTAGATTTTTTTTTTTTTTGTGTGTGTGGACTATATTTGATAAACAAGACTGCATGTTCAAATCATCATATTTCAATAATTATTCTCAATTTTCAACCTCCTGCTTGGAGGAAAGTTTAAGTTTGAGGACATGGTGCTTCACCGGAAAAAGGTTGTTTGCCATCTCCAGATTGGAGGAAAGTCCTTACCCCAGGTAAAGGAATATAAGTATGTCGGGGTTTTGTTCATGAGTGAGTGAAGGATGGAACCTGAGATTTACAGGCAGATTGGTGCAGGAGCAGCAGTAATGCAGTCGATGTATTGGTATATTGTGGTAAAGAAGGAGCTGAGCTGAAAGGCAAAGCAACTGACTGGAAATGGAGATGAGACTCTGATTGGTTTATTCTCAAAACACACCTATAACTCATTAAGAACATAAGCTCAACCCTGTTAGACCATGTGCCACGGCGCAAAGTGGATTTTTCCATACTTAAAATAGCAAAAGTGGATTCGGACATATCCTTAATGCTTTTGCGCCATGTGCTTCGGACTTTGCGGACTTTTGCGTTTAAATAGAGCCCAAAGATTTCAAGCACAAATCATAATTTTTTATTATTTTTATCAACTTTAATTTATTTTGTTGACCTGTTCCTTTAAGGTGAACAGCACAAATATTGCATGTACAAATTGTTGTATTTAATAGATTACTCTCAACTTTGATACATTATTGGCGTCCTGTTTTTTTTTTTTTTTTTTGGTTTGGAGGCCATGATGGATGGAGGCTAGCGGGCAGATTTGCCAGGATGCTGGAGTTAAACCCCTAATATTTTTCAAACAACATCCTGGGATTCTTAATGACCACAGAGAGTAAGGACCGAACATCTCATCCCAAATTCGGTGCTCACTGACAGTACAGAGTCCTCTTTACTATACTGGGGCATTAGGACCCACACAGACCACAGATTGAGTGCTCCCTGCTGGCCTCACTAACAGCACTTCCTTCAGCAACCTAGCTCTTCCATATAGTCTCCCATCTAGGTACTGACCAGCCCTGTTTAGCTTCAGTGGGCAACCATGTGAGAGTTGCAGTGAGCTAGCTTCAGGCATTATGATATTTTTATGCTTTAGAAGAGTCAAAAACTCACATACAGCACCTTTAATCTCTTTTTTTTTTGTGTGCAATTTTAAGATAAAAAAAAACAAAAATGGCATGTACGCATAATCTAAGGTAAATAATTTTCATAATGTCTATATGTTATATTTTTTGTTATTATTTTTAAATTTATTTTATATTATTTCTGTGACTGTCTTGTGATCTGAACCTTTACTAGTTCAGTGTTCTTCTTTAAGTCATCAGCTGTATCTCAGGCTGGTTGTGATGCAGAAGAAATGACATGCATCAGCTCTGGGGCTTGTGTGAGGTTTATTCATGCACTCCATCAACCTTATGCGACATAAGATCATACAACTGCGTAGCCCTGTACACACGTAGCCTATATCAAGCTGACATACCATCAATTAGCATTAGCTCATGTTAACCCGTAAAACAAGTCCTAGGGCTGCTCAAGGTAACGTGTTGACTTGGTTGTTCTTGACGTTTGTTCTTTTTTTTGTGCACTGTTTCTTTAAGATGAACAACCCAATGATTGCATGAACACATCATCAAATTGAAATGGTTATTCTTGGCTGTTTTTACACCGTCGCTCAAATACGCTGATGTCATTCCAGCTGATTAAATGAACGAGTCTTGTTATTTTCTCAATCTTGGGCCAAATAAAGCTATCAAAAACCATCACATGTAAAAATAGCTCCTCATTTGCGTCTAGCAGTTCTCCGGCGAGAGCCTGATAGCTTAATGTGTCTTTGTAGTTATTTTTACATTTTGTTTCATTGCGAATCAGAAAATGAAAGCCAGATGACAAAGTCTTTCTCTCTTTCCCTTTGGTGTGATTAAAACATATGCGCCTCATATCCGTTCATTGTTTGCTTTGTGGAAATAAACACTGCTTTCATCTGCCTTCCAGGCCGATAGCCAGGAATACAATCTAATTTCTCTGTGAATTATATCTGACCCAAATGTCTCAAAAATTAACAGTCTGCTCCTCTTTTTTTCATAAAATGAAAGGAAAGAATGACCAGAACATTCTTGCTTGAGTAACAAACTTTATAACTTGGTTTGTTTAAATGTATATATTAACGACTGATTTTGTTTGCTTTTATGCTGCTGTATGTGGATGCACTTTTATTAGAGTATATGGCAATTATGCAGCATGAATATTCATCCACTTTATTTAAAGTTCTGTGTTATGCTAAGTTGGTTTGGAATGGCTTAAATTTAAATATAGTCCGTTTTTTTCAGCTTAGTCCCTTTATTTATCTGGAGTTGCCACAGCGGAATGAACCGCCAACTTATCCAGCATATGTTTCATGCAGCGGATGTCATTGCAGCTAAATGATAATAACAATTTAAAATAATAATAATAAAATAATAATTCTAATACTAATAATACTAATAATAATAATAACAATAATGATATCAATAACAACAACAACAACAATAACAATAATAGTAATAATAATAATAATAATAACAAAAGTAAATAATAATAATAATATCAATAACAATAACAACAACAATAATAATAATAATAATAATAATAATAATAATAATAATAATAATAACAACAGCAACAATACTAGTATTAATAAAATAATAATAATAGAAAAAATATAAATAAATAATAATAGTAATAATAATAATAATAATAATAATAATAACATCAATAACAGTAATAATAATAATAATAATAATAATAATAATAATAATAACAAAAGTAAATAATAATAATAATATCAATAACAATAACAACAACAATAATAATAATAATAATAATAATAATAACAACAGCAACAATACTAGTATTAATAAAATAATAATAATAATAGAAAAAATATAAATAAATAATAATAGTAATAATAATAATAGTAATAATAAACAGCAGCAACAATACTAGTATTAATAAAATAATAATAATAGAAAAAATATAAATAAATAATAATAGTAATAATAATAATAATAATAATAATAATAACATCAATAACAGTAATAATAATAATAATAATAATAATAATAATAATAATAAAAACAAAATAACATTAATAGTAATAATAAACGTAATAATAATAATAATAATAATAATAATAATAATATGAATAATAACAATAATAATAATAACAACATCAATAATTACAAAAATAATAATAACAATAATAACTTGTTATTCTATATTTAATCCTCACTGCAGGCTTATTAATTGATGATTCATGGTGGAAAGTCTGCTGCGCATATCATTACCATACACCCATGAGGAAATAATTATGTGATTTTGCAAAAATGAATAAAGCAACAGAAGCTAGCATGTGCTTCCACGAATGCTCAAACTATTATTAATGGCCACAATGGTGTGTGTGATTGGAAAGGAACGCACTGCCCTTCTAGCATGTGAGGGTGGTTAAAATGTTGTAAATGAAAATAAAGAAAAATAAAGAAACTCATATTTTTATTGAACAAGGATGCACTGAATTATTCAAATATGACAGTAAAAGAATCCACAAACAAATCCAACTCAGGCTCATTCTGAAAACATACCCCTTTATACATTTCTGGATGGCGCCAAATACGTCCCAGGAGAAACGTTGCTTTGCAGTTTTTGTTTTTTCGCAAATCCAATTTTTCGCTGTGTCCAATTTTTTTAGATCTCTAATTTCTCTTGCGAGTGCCATTCGCACCTACTGTTCACCCGTAAATCCACCAGAGGCGCTGTCGACTGACTGATGGACTGACTAACTGAATGACTAACCAATCAACTAACCCACCCTCAACCTTTTCTTATCCCAACTGACAGTGTTTTCAAAAGCCCTCGCAGCAGCCTGATTTTTACCACTTTTTCAGATTTTACCACATTTTCACCCTGTATTTGCTTGTTAATTTATTTTTTTAGCTTCTGTTTTTGTCTTACTTTCTTGAAACGTTCTTCCCCAGACTCGTACCCCATCATCATGGTCAACTCCTCTCTTCGTTTCAAGTCGAAGTCAGGCCGACGTACATGGCAAGCTACTGGACAAAGTGGTAACAGCAGGAAAGCCGTCCATATGGAGGTTAGCGGTCAGCTGATGAAAAGGAACGGCATCATCCCGCCCCATAGCGTTCATTATAAAAATGAAAAGCAGCCATACGTAGTTCTGGCTACATAATTTGCGACCTCCAGAAATGTATATAGGGCTACGTTTTCAGAAGAGCCTATGTTGAACAAATCCTGAGGGGAAGTCAGTGCTTAATTTGTAAATTGCAAGATCCTGCCGGAACAGATCAGGGTAACGATCTGGCATGTTACCCGAGTATATGGAGGTGTCGCGCACAAAATTGGGATGGGGGGGTGGGTGTTAGGGGGTATATATAGCAGTGCATTGGATGGTGGAGTAAGTTAAGGGGGGGGTGGTTATTGTGGACGAAAGTGAAGAGGGATAGGGAGTTACGGATGAAACTGAAAGTGAACAGCGGATGGGGGATGAGGGCGGTCGAGGAGAGGAATTGGTAAAATGGGGTGCCGGTCTGAATTTAGGGGTGCCGGATCCGGATCTGCCCTGTTCCGGCACAAATCAAGCCCTGGGGGAAGTGTTACAGTTTACACAAAATTATTAATCAGGGTAACTGTTTTTGATGTTGATAATAATACGAAATGTTTCTTGAAGATCAAATCGGCTCATTAGAATGTTATTTAATTGATCATGTGACACTGATGAGTGGAGTAAAGATGCCAAAAATAAAACTTTCAATCACAGCAATGAATTACACTAAAAAATAAAACTGGTATAAATAATAGCTATTTCTTTGAACACTGTTCACTTTTTTATGAAATAAACACAACCTCTGTGAGCACAACACACTTTTATTTTAGATAGGTTTAGTCTTAATCCGTTTTTTTTTTTCCAGATCTCGTCTTTAAGACACTGTCATTTTGCAAGTCATGGAATCAGATGTGTTTGCTCAGGCTGTGCCGTCAGTATTCAGTGTATCTGCAGTACATGCGTTGCCATAGTAATGACTGCAGTGTCAGTCAAGACTGCTGTGTCAGTCAGCGTCACATTTTAATGTGTAATACATTCCAGGTCGTGGTTTTTAAATGGCGGCACATGGCCTCTCACTCTCACATGGCTGCCACACTGAAGCTAAGTAGGGCTGCGCCCGGTCAGTACCTGGATGGGAGACAACATGGAAAAGCTAGGTTGCTGAAGGAAGTGGTGTTAGTAAGGCCAACAGGGGGCGCCCAACATGCGGTTTGTGTGCATCCTAATGCCCCAGTATAGTGAAGGGGACTCTATTCTGCTTAGTGAGTGTCGTCTTTCGGATGAGATGTTAAAACAAGGTCCTGACTCTCTGTGGTCATTAATAATCCCGAAGGATGTCCTTCGAAAAAGAGTAGGGGTTTAACCCCGGCATCCTGGCCAAATTTGCAAATTTGTCCATCATGGCCCATAACCATCTCCATATCATAGTTGGCTTCATCACTCCACCAATACGCTAGTGTATGGGGTGCAGTCTGGTGCAATATGGCTGCCGTTTTGTCATCCAGGTGGATGCTGCAAACTGGAGGAGAATTTAATTAAATTTTTAGGTGACACGGTGGCTCAGTGGTTAGCATTGTTGCCTCACAGAAAGAAGGTCACTTGTTCGAGTCCCGGCTGGACCAGTTGGTCCACAGTCCGAGCTCATGCTCCATAAGTTAATTGAATAAATTAAATTGGCCATAGTGCATGAGTGTGTGTATGAATGTGAGAGCTTGTGGGTGTTTCCCAGTAATGGTTTGTGGCTGGAAGGGCATCTGCTGCATAAAACATATGCTGGAAACATATGCTAGTTGGCGGTTCATTCTGCTGTGGCGTCCCCTAATAAATAATGGACTAAGTTGAAGAAATATGAATGATTTAATATCTTCAAATAATAAATGTTTTTCTAAATACTGTGCACTTTTTGATCAAACAAACACAACCTCGGTGAGCACAACAACAACAACAAAAAGTTTTATTTTATTACTTTAATTTTATAAAAAACTTTTAGAAGAAAAAATATCAAACTTTATAAAAGCAGTATATGTTAAATTAACCCTTGTTCCCACCAATTTCAAGTGCTTTTTTTCAGCACTGTCATTTTGCAAGTAATTGAATGAGACGTGTTTGCTCAGGCTGTGCAGTCAGTATTCAGTGTATCTGCAGTACATGCGTTGCCATAGGAATGACTTTAGTGTCAGTCAAGATGTCAAGAGACACAAGTAGGTGTGAGTAAGAATGTTATAAGTAAAATATGTAAGTGTCACCGCTATATTTGTATTTGCAGTACACACCAGGTCATGGATTAATTTAATCTGATTTAATTTAATCTTGAATTTGTTTTGTTATTTGATTGAATTATTATTTATTTTAATTAATTTTAATCTAGTTTCGTTTAGTTTTTTTATTATTTCGGTTGAATTATAATTTATTATTTTATTTAATTACATTTAATTTATTTTATTGTATTAAGGTTTTATTTTATTAATTTCTTTGAATTAATATTATGTTATTTATTTTATTCACAGTGATTTTACTGTATTTTAACTAT